>NW_026774991.1:0-227500 GCF_963082965.1 Carassius carassius
CTCTCTCTCTCTCTCTCTCTCTCTCTCATTGTGATTACTCTGAGTCTGATCCAAACCGTTTGGCGGAGGCGCGGAGAGCGCGCGCGTCATGACTAACACTTCCTGATTTATTAGAGATTTAATTATCAAATGGCGGATTCGCAAAAGATCGCTTTAGTACATTCGGCAGGCAATTATACAATAATGATATTAAAATAGCGGGCAAAATCGCCTGCCAGGCCACCGGGAATTGTCCCGGTTCTCCCGGTGTCCTGTCCGCGCCTGATTTCCACAGACACGCAGAATGTGCAGGAGTCATATATTGCATTTTTGGGGCTTAATATTCATGTTTTGATTCAAGTGTACTGACCTACTTTTGATTTAGTCATCCAAAATGTGGCATATTCCGTCCGCGTTAGGCATTCCGTTTTTATGACTGGATTCTACGAACCAGACTGTGTTTCCGCATCCGGGAAATTATTAGGGGGGTATGTCTCAGAGTAGTCAGTGCAATTTGGGAAATAAATCAGTTAAATCTGTATGTGGATGTGTGTAAATATTCAAATGTAATCCACTTTGTAATCGTTCAAAATTTCATAATTAACTGTAATTTAATTACTCATTTTTTCTTAGTAACTGTAACTAATTACAGTTACATTAATTTTGTAATTAAATTACGTAACGCCGTTACATGTAACTAGTTACTCCCCAACACTGATGATTTGGCCATATGATCTAAGATTACACTTCCTGGTAGTGACTTTTGGAGTCAGAAGAGAACATAAGTAAGGAGGCAGTTTACCAAGTATGGCCTTAAAAAGAAAAATATACCAGTGTTCCAGCCTGCGATTGTGCAGAGATGGCCAACCAACTCTCATACAAGCTGCAATGATGAGTACGAAAACTGGAATTAGTCACAAATCTTAGTGCTGCAGGATATATTGAATCCAGCATTTTCAAAGAAGCCTTGTTTGCATGCATATATAAAACATCACCATAATCCAGCATTGACATAAATGTTGTTTGTATAAGTGTTTTTCTTCTACTAAAAGAGAAACATCATTTGTTTCTATAATAGAAACCCAACTTTACTCTTAGTTTTTTTGTTAGACCCTCTATATGCTGTTTGAAAGACAAATTTTCTTCTAAAAGGAAACCAAGATATTTATAGACTGATACTCGTTCAATTACTTTCACATCTAGTGTAGCAATTTGACTAGCATCGTCTGTTTTCCTTGATTTAGAAAAGCACATCATTTTAGTTTTATCAGAGTTTAGTACAAGTCTCAATTTCTGAAGATTCTTCTGAATAATTATAAAGGCAGATTGCAGATCCCCTATAGCACTTGTCAAGGCTGGAGCAGAACAATACAAAACAGTATCATCTGCAAAAAAATGACATTTAGCATTTGTTACATTTTTACACAAGTCATTTATATAAATAGTAAATAAAATGGGACCCAAAATGGACCCCTGGGGAACACCATTTTGTATAAATGAGTTTGAGGATACACCACCAACATGAACACATTGTGTTCTGCCACTCAAATAGTTGCCAAATAATTTGACAGCTTTTGGAGACGTTCCAATATCCACCAATCTCTGAGACACAACATAGTGGTCAACTGTGTCAAATGCTTTTGAAAGATCTAAAAACAGTGCAGCACAATAATCTTTAGAATCGATAGCACTTATAAAATCATTTAACACTTTCATAGTGGCAGTGACAGTGCTATGATTCTTACGAAAACCTGATTGCGAATCATGTAAAATATTTTTTTGTTAATAATAAGTCTTTTAACTGGTCACTTATAAGCCCTTCTAAAACCTTGGCTAGAGCAGATAGCTTAGATATAAGCCTATAATTGTTTGGGTTTGATCGGTCACCACCCTTTAATAAAGGAGTGACATATGCTGACTTCAAAACACTTGGTATTAATCCAGTTTCAGTGGTCAAGTTGAAAATGTGTGTCAAAGCTTCTGCAATATGTTCAGCAGCAATATTTAAAAAGTATGGATCCAACCCATCTGAACCAGCAGATTTCTTAGTATTTAACCCTATTAGAGCATCATACACCTCCTTTGTTCCAATACAAACAAGATCAAAATCAATAGGTACATTTTCCCGGGACAAAGAGTCATCCTCTTGTCTCTGATGTTTTGTTGAATGGTCAAACAACAACCCAGAAGATATAAAGTGCTGATTCAGGGAATCTAACATACTTTTCTTGTCTGTAATAATTTTATCGTTTAACTTCAATATATTTGGCATAACCGTATCCCTAGCGTCATAGGACAGTGATTTTATAACTTTCCAAAATTTTGAGGGATTAGCTGAGCTATCACATAATTCATTCAAGGCGTGTTAATCAACAAAACAGCAATGATATAAAAGTGTTATAACAAGTCTCAGTTTAAAGCAGTACATGTGGAAAGTTTTTTTTTTTTTTTTTGCATTAAAGTTATATAATAATACAAAATAAATAAATAATATAAGTTCAGGTGGTGTTAAGAGGCCCGCTTGTGCTTGTTATATTATATAATATAAGTAAAAAACGGATAATATACACAACTTTAGAAAAGCTAACGTAAACGTTATTTATTATTATCACTTCCACTAATAGTGTGAGTGCAGGCCTTTCTTTTGCTCTTTCTTTCGAGTTTGTGGGTGGCTCTGAAAAGAGCCGTTGGGGAAGAAACAAGAAGAGTTTTATTTCTTCTTGGGAGCTGCCTTTTTAGGCTTGGCAGCTTTAGGCTTTGCCGTCTTGGGTTTGGCGGTCTTGGCCTTTTTGGGGCTCTTGGCTGCTTTCTTGGGCGCCGCGGGCTTCTTTGCTTTCTTGGGGCTCTTCGTCGCCTTCTTGGGGCTCTTTGTGGCCTTCTTAGCGGCGGCAGTGGGTTTCTTGGCCTTCTTGGGGGATTTCTTAGCGGCGGGCTTCTTTGCAGCTGCGCTCTTGGGCTTCTTGGCAGCAGCGGGTTTCTTGGCCACGGGCTTCTTGGCTTTAGGAGCCGCTTTCTTCTTGGTCTCGGTCTGCTTCTTGCTGATCTTGAAGGAGCCGGAGGCGCCGGTCCCTTTGACCTGCAGCAGGGCGCCTTTAGTCACCAGGCTCTTGAGGGCGAGCTTGACGCGGGAGTTGTTCTTCTCCACGTCGTAGCCGCCGGCGGCGAGAGCTTTCTTCAGGGCGGCGAGGGACACGCCGCTCCTCTCCTTGGACGCGGACACGGCTTTGACGATCAGATCACTGACGCCGGGGCCTGCTTTCTTGGCTTTGGCGGCGGACTTCTTCTTGGGCGCTTTGGCCGGCGGAGCGGCGGCTGCTGGAGCTGTTTCTGCCATTTCTCGGAGCGGAATCACAGTCTTTCAAACACTGAGTTCAATGAGTGTCGCTCGAGTAGCGCTGCGCTCTTAAACAACACATGAGAACCTTATAGACTCAACCCGCCCGCTCGCTGTCTGCGCGCCTCCGCGAGCCGCTCGCGCTTGTGTTTTCTTCTCCTACATTTAGGGGCAAAACTCGAGTGTTAAAATAGTTTAGCGCAGTAGAAACAAAGTCAGCATCAAGCAGAGGTTCTTGGCTTTCTGTGGAGACTAAAACCCGCGGCGAGGAAATGTTGGTTTCGCCCCGGTCAGATCAAACTCGAGGCGAGCATCAGCCACGGAACAGAGCCGCGTGTAAATCTCATGCTTTATTTAAGTGTTAAAGTTGAAAACAGATTAAAATAATCAGCTGTGTGTTTCAGAAACAGTCTGAAGATAAATATAATGAAATGTGCATCAGTGAAGGCTGTGTGCAAGTGTTTCATACAGCTGTTGTTTTGGGCAGCTTGAAGCACAAACATCTGGAGGCTTCGAGACTTTGTCACTCCTCTTTCTTTCTTTCTTTCTTTCTTTCTTTCTTTCTTTCTTTCTTTCTTTCTTTCTTTCTTTCTTTCTTTCTTTCTTTCTTTCTTTCGGATATCTGGACATTGTATTTGTCTAAATAGTGTCAGGACGGAGGTAATGCTCACTGGTTCATCTTACAGCTACATAATACTGAGTCTTTCACTTTAAGTCCAGACGGAAATTAAACAAACAAACAAACATTATTTAAATGAGTACCAGCTAAGATATTTGATACTTATTTAAATTATGTTCCTTGTGTTCAGAACTCGGTCAAGACATCTTCTTTTTTTCTTTCTTTTTTTTTTTTTATATTGCCAGATTACGTCTTTGAAAAGTTAGTTAATGTGTGTGTTTTCCTGCGTTGATAATTGCAATGCTCTGCTGGCATTGGTTTCAAAAGCTTCCTTAAATCAACAGTTTTAGTTCAGCTGAATCCTGTCTGGAAACAAGGGATCACGTCACTTCCGTCCTGAAATCTTTACACTGCCTTTCAGAGTCTGTGTGCACTTTTAAAGGTTCTTATAAAGCTTCACATTATCTCTCTGAGCTTTTAGCTCCTAAACACCAGCGACCTCCGCTCCTCTGAAACTGGCCTTTTAATGGTTTAGATTACTTCTTAAAAGCGGAAGTGAAGCAAGTTTACATTATATATAAGTGATTTCCACTTCAATAATACTTCACAAACATAACAAACACGATTTAAATAACCATGGAAAAAAAAACCTTTAAAAAGTGTTGTTGTTTCACAGGGTTGGTTCGCTCCACAAGTGAAGCACAAATATGTATTTCAGGAATTCCTCAATTAACTTGTTTTCTATCTATTATTCTTTGTTTCTTTCTTACTTTTTGAATAAAAAAGTAAAATAGAAAAATAAATTTGTGTCACTACCCTTCTAATCTCAACATGAGTCTAAAATGACCCATATTCATTTCCACTTATTTTTTTCTTCTTCTATCATTTATTAATGCAGATGGTCTCAAAGAAATGAATTTTTGACGTCCACAAATCATTGTATATTTTCCCTTCCTTACTTTATAAACAAACACGGTTTTTGTATTTCTTCATCAATTTTACACACATGACCTGTATAGAAACTTTTGTATATTTGCTATTTTTTATTGATTTATTATTTTGCTTGTAGAATATTTACTGCAGAAAACTGTCACCTGCCACACATTTCACAACTCAACATGCATGGCTACATTTCTATAATTCATGCATTTAGTCTTATTTTATAATTTATTACCACATAAAATATTTGATATACTGCGAAGGATAACTGGACATATGTGAATGTTAGGCTAAGGTTACCTTGACCTTTAAATCTCTTACTAGTGAGAAACATGTCCAATACTATTAGATAGCTTGTTTTTTACATTTTCTTTAAAAAAAAAAACTAACAAAAAAAAAAGTTAATTAATTATTATTATTATTATTATTATTATTTAAGTCAAATTAATACGTTATTATATACAAGTGTATTTCATTGCTATCAGGCAAAAACCGTGTAGCTCCACATTTCATCATTTTATTTTAATTTTATTTTATCGGTCACCCTTTATGTCTGTCAGTGTTCCTGAAAAGTAATGGTTTTGGAAAACGGTTTCTGTCTGACAGTGACAGTATATAATCAGTATTGTTTATGGCTGATCCCAGATGATCAATTAAATGTTCGTAGAGATGCTGCACGATGAGGAAGATCAGTTTACTCTTAATCCTGATTCAGTCTGAAATATCTGATGCTGAAGACTGAGACTGTGCCACAGGGTTAATCTGGGTCTGAATCCAGCTCTAGATGACACTGAAGACGAAGAGGAAACTCAGGTCCGCAGCTGCTCGTGTCATATAATGCCAGTCTCTACCTGTGGGACTTACATTGTTTTATTTTTAAAAAGGTTTTTTTTTTTTTTTTTTTCTTTCTCTAGCTGACTAATGAGTTTATGATCACCAAAGATTTTGTTTCTCTCTCTCTCGTCGTGACACCCTCAGATTCTAGATTTTCAAATAGTTGTATCTCGACCAAATATCCTAACAAACAATACATCAATGCAAATCATATTTATTCAGCTTTCAGATGATGTATATATCTCAACTTCAAAAAAAAAAAAAAGAAGAACAAACATTATCTAATTGTAACTTGTATTACAGTACACAGTCATGGCTTTCGGGGTGCGCAATGCACCATGTTCCAACGGTTGATGCATCTTGTGTTGTCAGATGTGCAACACTGCGAAGTCTGTTTAGATGATGTGGTATTATTTACATTTATTCATTTAGCTGACGCTTTTACCCAAAGTGACTTACAATTGCTATATATGTCAGAGGTCGCACGCCTCTGGAGCAACTAGGGGTTAAGTGTCTTACTCAGGAACACATTCGTGTCTCACAGTGGATTTGAACCTGGGTCTCTCACACCAAAGGCTTGTGTCTTATCCACTATAAATGTGAGTTTGCTGAGGCGGTAGTGACTTACCTTGGTAAATTGGTCGGACAAGGTCAGGTTAAACCGGTTCCGGCTAAGATTGAAGCCATTGTGAAATTCCCTTCACCTACTAGTAAACGTGATTTGCGGAGTTTATTGCACAAATTAACAACAAAACAGCAAATAAATTCACAGAACTAGAACCAAACTCAAGCAAACAGTATTAATGTCTTCAGTGAAGATTGGCATTGAAAAAAATCAAATGCTTCAACTTTGATGGACGGATCCTATTTCTTCTTTCTGTGATTATCTGCCCTGTTTTTAAGAAGATTCTCTCTGAAGGAACCGATGTTGCCACTATACACAGTCTCCCCTCCATTAACGTTGTTACGACTCGTTAATTTGCAGTTAGTTAGTTAGGTTTTTTTTTGTTTGTTTTGTTATCTCAGCGAGGGTTGTGTGTGGTGTTTCTCCTCTCGGTGTGTTCCGAGTGACGGTGTGTGTTATCTCGGCGAGGGTCGTGTGTGGTGTTTCTCCTCTCGGTGTGTTCCGAGTGACGGTGTGTGTTATCTCGGCGAGGGTCGTGTGTGGTGTTTCTCCTCTCGGTGTGTTCCGAGTGACGGTGTGTGTTATCTCAGCGAGGGCTGTGTGTGGTGTTTCTCCTCTCGGTGTGTTCCGAGTGACGGTGTGTGTTATCTCGGCGAGGGTCGTGTGTGGTGTTTCTCCTCTCGGTGTGTTCCGAGTGACGGTGTGTGTTATCTCGGCGAGGGTCGTGTGTGGTGTTTCTCCTCTCGGTGTGTTCCGAGTGACGGTGTGTGTTATCTCGGCGAGGGTCGTGTGTGGTGTTTCTCCTCTCGGTGTGTTCCGAGTGACGGTGTGTGTTATCTCGGCGAGGGTCGTGTGTGGTGTTTCTCCTCTCGGTGTGTTCCGAGTGACGGTGTGTGTTATCTCAGCGAGGGTCGTGTGTGGTGTTTCTCCTCTCGGTGTGTTCCGAGTGACGGTGTGTGTTATCTCAGCGAGGGTCGTGTGTGGTGTTTCTCCTCTCGGTGTGTTCCGAGTGACGGTGTGTGTTATCTCAGCGAGGGTTGTGTGTAGTGTTTCTCCTCTCGGTGTGTTCCGAGTGACGGTGTGTGTTATCTCAGCGAGGGTTGTGTGTGGTGTTTCTCCTCTCGGTGTGTTCTGAGTGACGGTGTGTGTTATCTCGGCGAGGGTTGTGTGTGGTGTTTCTCCTCTCGGTGTGTTCCGAGTGACGGTGTGTGTTATCTCGGCGAGGGTCGTGTGTGGTGTTTCTCCTCTCGGTGTGTTCCGAGTGACGGTGTGTGTTATCTCGGCGAGGGTCGTGTGTGGTGTTTCTCCTCTCGGTGTGTTCCGAGTGACGGTGTGTGTTATCTCAGCGAGGGTCGTGTGTGGTGTTTCTCCTCTCGGTGTGTTCCGAGTGACGGTGTGTGTTATCTCAGCGAGGGTTGTGTGTAGTGTTTCTCCTCTCGGTGTGTTCTGAGTGACGGTGTGTGTTATCTCAGTGAGGGTTGTGTGTAGTGTTTCTCCTCTCGGTGTGTTCCGAGTGACGGTGTGTGTTATCTCAGCGAGGGTTGTGTGTAGTGTTTCTCCTCTCGGTGTGTTCCGAGTGACGGTGTGTGTTATCTCGACGAGGGTTGTGTGTGGTGTTTCTCCTCTCGGTGTGTTCCGAGTGACGGTGTGTGTTATCTCAGTGAGGGTTGTGTGTAGTGTTTCTCCTCTCGGTGTGTTCCGAGTGACGGTGTGTGTTATCTCGACGAGGGTTGTGTGTAGTGTTTCTCCTCTCGGTGTGTTCCGAGTGACGGTGTGTGTTATCTCAGCGAGGGTTGTGTGTAGTGTTTCTCCTCTCGGTGTGTTCCGAGTGACGGTGTGTGTTATCTCGACGAGGGTTGTGTGTGGTGTTTCTCCTCTCGGTGTGTTCCGAGTGACGGTGTGTGTTATCTCAGTGAGGGTTGTGTGTAGTGTTTCTCCTCTCGGTGTGTTCCGAGTGACGGTGTGTGTTATCTCAGCGAGGGTTGTGTGTAGTGTTTCTCCTCTCGGTGTGTTCCGAGTGACGGTGTGTGTTATCTCGACGAGGGTTGTGTGTGGTGTTTCTCCTCTCGGTGTGTTCCGAGTGACGGTGTGTGTTATCTCAGTGAGGGTTGTGTGTAGTGTTTCTCCTCTCGGTGTGTTCCGAGTGACGGTGTGTGTTATCTCAGCGAGGGTTGTGTGTAGTGTTTCTCCTCTCGGTGTGTTCTGAGTGACTGTGTGTGTGTTATCTCAGTGAGGGTTGTGTGTAGTGTTTCTCCTCTCGGTGTGTTCCGAGTGACGGTGTGTGTTATCTCAGTGAGGGTTGTGTGTAGTGTTTCTCCTCTCGGTGTGTTCCGAGTGACGGTGTGTGTTATCTCAGCGAGGGTTGTGTGTAGTGTTTCTCCTCTCGGTGTGTTCTGAGTGACGGTGTGTGTGTTATCTCAGCGAGGGTTGTGTGTGGTGTTTCTCCTCTCGGTGTGTTCTGAGTGACGGTGTGTGTGTTATCTCGGCGAGGGTTGTGTGTAGTGTTTCTCCTCTCGGTGTGTTCCGAGTGACTGTGTGTGTCATCTCAGTGAGGGTTGTGTGTGGTGTTTCTCCTCTCGGTGTGTTCTGAGTGACGGTGTGTGTTATCTCAGCGAGGGTTGTGTGTGATGTTTCTCCTCTCGGTGTGTTCTGAGTGACGGTGTGTGTGTTATCTCGGCGAGGGTTGTGTGTAGTGTTTCTCCTCTCGGTGTGTTCTGAGTGACTGTGTGTGTGTTATCTCAGTGAGGGTTGTGTGTAGTGTTTCTCCTCTCGGTCTGTTCCGAGTGACGGTGTGTGTTATCTCAGCGAGGGTTGTGTGTGGTGTTTCTCCTCTCGGTGTGTTCTGAGTGACTGTGTGTGTTATCTCAGCGAGGGTTGTGCGTGGTGTTTCTCCTCTCGGTGTGTTCCGAGTGACGGTGTGTGTTATCTCAGCGAGGGTTGTGCGTGGTGTTTCTCCTCTCGGTGTGTTCCGAGTGACGGTGTGTGTTATCTCAGCGAGGGTTGTGTGTAGTGTTTCTCCTCTCGGTGTGTTCTGAGTGACGGTGTGTGTTATCTCAGCGAGGGTTGTGTGTGGTGTTTCTCCTCTCGGTGTGTTCTGAGTGACTGTGTGTGTTATCTCGGCGAGGGTTGTGTGTAGTGTTTCTCCTCTCGGTGTGTTCTGAGTGACTGTGTGTGTGTTATCTCAGTGAGGGTTGTGTGTAGTGTTTCTCCTCTCGGTGTGTTCTGAGTGACGGTGTGTGTGTTATCTCGGCGAGGGTTGTGTGTAGTGTTTCTCCTCTCGGTGTGTTCCGAGTGACTGTGTGTGTCATCTCAGCGAGGGTTGTGTGTGGTGTTTCTCCTCTCGGTGTCTTCTGAGTGACGGTGTGTGTGTTATCTCGGCGAGGGTTGTGTGTAGTGTTTCTCCTCTCGGTGTGTTCCGAGTGACTGTGTGTGTCATCTCAGCGAGGGTTGTGTGTGGTGTTTCTCCTCTCGGTGTGTTCTGAGTGACGGTGTGTGTTATCTCAGCGAGGGTTGTGTGTGGTGTTTCTCCTCTCGGTGTGTTCTGAGTGACGGTGTGTGTGTTATCTCGGCGATGGTTGTGTGTAGTGTTTCTCCTCTCGGTGTGTTCTGAGTGACTGTGTGTGTGTTATCTCAGTGAGGGTTGTGTGTAGTGTTTCTCCTCTCGGTCTGTTCCGAGTGACGGTGTGTGTTATCTCAGCGAGGGTTGTGTGTGGTGTTTCTCCTCTCGGTGTGTTCTGAGTGACTGTGTGTGTTATCTCAGCGAGGGTTGTGCGTGGTTTTTCTCCTCTCGGTGTGTTCCGAGTGACGGTGTGTGTTATCTCAGCGAGGGTTGTGTGTGGTGTTTCTCCTCTCGGTGTGTTCCGAGTGACGGTGTGTGTTATCTCGGCGAGGGTTGTGTGTAGTGTTTCTACTCTCGTTGTGTTCTGAGGGACGGTGTGTGTTATCTCAGTGAGGGTTGTGTGTAGTGTTTCTCCTCTCGGTGTGTTCAGAGTGACGGTGTGTGTTCTCTCAGCGAGGGTTGTGTGTGGTGTTTCTCCTCTCGGTGTGTTCTGAGTGACTGTGTGTATTATCTCAGTGAGGGTTGTGTGTGGTGTTTCTCCTCTCTGTGTGTTCAGAGTGACGGTGTGTGTTCTCTCAGCGAGGGTTGTGTGTGGTGTTTCTCCTCTCGGTGTGTTCCGAGTGACGGTGTGTGTTATCTCAGCGAGGGTTGTGTGTAGTGTTTCTCCTCTCGGTGTGTTCCGAGTGACGGTGTGTGTTATCTCAGCGAGGGTTGTGTGAGGTGTTTCTCCTCTCGGTGTGTTCCGAGTGACGGTGTATGTTCTCTCAGCGAGGGTTGTGTGTGGTGTGTGGTGTTTCTCCTCTCGGTGTGTTCCGAGTGACGGTGTGTGTTATCTCAGCGAGGGTTGTGTGTAGTGTTTCTCCTCTCGGTGTGTTCCGAGTGACGGTGTATGTTCTCTCAGCGAGGGTTGTGTGTGGTGTTTCTCCTCTCGGTGTGTTCCGAGTGCAGTGTGTGTTATCTCAGTGAGGGTTGTGTGTAGTGTTTCTCCTCTCGGTGAGTTCCGAGTGACGGTGTGTGTTATCTCAGCGAGGGTTGTGTGAGGTGTTTCTCCACTCGGTGTGTTCCGAGTGACGGTGTATGTTCTCTCAGCGAGGGTTGTGTGTGGTGTTTCTCCTCTCGTTGTGTTCTGAGTGACTGTGTGTGTTATCTCAGTGAGGGTTGTGTCTAGTGTTTCTCCTCTCGGTGTGTTCTGAGTGACGGTGTGTGTTCTCTCAGTGAGGGTTGTGTGTAGTGTTTCTCCTCTCGGTGTGTTCTGAGTGACGGTGTGTGTTATCTCAGCGAGGGTTGTGTGTAGTGTTTCTCCTCTCGGTGTGTTCTGAGTGACGGTGTGTGTGTTATCTCAGCGAGGGTTGTGTGTAGTGTTTCTCCTCTCGGTGTGTTCTGAGTGACGGTGTGTGTTATCTCAGCGAGGGTTGTGTGTAGTGTTTCTCCTCTCGGTGTGTTCTGAGTGACGGTGTGTGTGTTATCTCAGTGAGGGTTGTGTGTGGTGTTTCTCCTCTCGGTGTGTTCTGAGTGACGGTGTGTGTTATCTCAGCGAGGGTTGTGTGTGGTGTTTCTCCTCTCGGTGTGTTCTGAGTGACGGTGTGTGTTATCTCAGCGAGGGTTGTGTGTGGTGTTTCTCCTCTCGGTGTGTTCTGAGTGACGGTGTGTGTTATCTCAGCGAGGGTTGTGTGTAGTGTTTCTCCTCTCGGTGTGTTCTGAGTGACCGTGTGTGTTATCTCAGCGAGGGTTGTGTGTAGTGTTTCTCCTCTCGGTGTGTTCTGAGTGACGGTGTGTGTTATCTCAGTGAGGGTTGTGTGTAGTGTTTCTCCTCTCGGTGTGTTCTGAGTGACTGTGTGTGTTATCTCAGCGAGGGTTGTGTGTGGTGTTTCTCCTCTCTGTGTTTTCCGAGTGACGGTGTGTGTGTTATCTCAGCGAGGGTTGTGTGTAGTGTTTCTCCTCTCGGTGTGTTCCGAGTGACGGTGTGTGTTATCTCAGCGAGGGTTGTGTGTGGTGTTTCTCCTCTCGGTGTGTTCCGAGTGCAGTGTGTGTTATCTCAGTGAGGGTTGTGTGTAGTGTTTCTCCTCTCGGTGAGTTCCGAGTGACGGTGTGTGTTATCTCAGCGAGGGTTGTGTGAGGTGTTTCTCCACTCGGTGTGTTCCGAGTGACGGTGTATGTTCTCTCAGCGAGGGTTGTGTGTGGTGTTTCTCCTCTCGTTGTGTTCTGAGTGACTGTGTGTGTTATCTCAGTGAGGGTTGTGTCTAGTGTTTCTCCTCTCGGTGTGTTCTGAGTGACGGTGTGTGTTCTCTCAGTGAGGGTTGTGTGTAGTGTTTCTCCTCTCGGTGTGTTCTGAGTGACGGTGTGTGTTATCTCAGCGAGGGTTGTGTGTAGTGTTTCTCCTCTCGGTGTGTTCTGAGTGACGGTGTGTGTGTTATCTCAGCGAGGGTTGTGTGTAGTGTTTCTCCTCTCGGTGTGTTCTGAGTGACGGTGTGTGTTATCTCAGCGAGGGTTGTGTGTAGTGTTTCTCCTCTCGGTGTGTTCTGAGTGACGGTGTGTGTGTTATCTCAGTGAGGGTTGTGTGTGGTGTTTCTCCTCTCGGTGTGTTCTGAGTGACGGTGTGTGTTATCTCAGCGAGGGTTGTGTGTGGTGTTTCTCCTCTCGGTGTGTTCTGAGTGACGGTGTGTGTTATCTCAGCGAGGGTTGTGTGTGGTGTTTCTCCTCTCGGTGTGTTCTGAGTGACGGTGTGTGTTATCTCAGCGAGGGTTGTGTGTAGTGTTTCTCCTCTCGGTGTGTTCTGAGTGACCGTGTGTGTTATCTCAGCGAGGGTTGTGTGTAGTGTTTCTCCTCTCGGTGTGTTCTGAGTGACGGTGTGTGTTATCTCAGTGAGGGTTGTGTGTAGTGTTTCTCCTCTCGGTGTGTTCTGAGTGACTGTGTGTGTTATCTCAGCGAGGGTTGTGTGTGGTGTTTCTCCTCTCTGTGTTTTCCGAGTGACGGTGTGTGTGTTATCTCAGCGAGGGTTGTGTGTAGTGTTTCTCCTCTCGGTGTGTTCCGAGTGACGGTGTGTGTTATCTCAGCGAGGGTTGTGTGTAGTGTTTCTCCTCTCGGTGTGTTCTGAGTGACTGTGTGTGTGTTATCTCAGTGAGGGTTGTGTGTAGTGTTTCTCCTCTCGGTGTGTTCTGAGTGACGGTGTGTGTGTTATCTCAGCGAGGGTTGTGTGTGGTGTTTCTCCTCTCGGTGTGTTCTGAGTGACGGTGTGTGTGTTATCTCGGCGAGGGTTGTGTGTAGTGTTTCTCCTCTCGGTGTGTTCCGAGTGACTGTGTGTGTCATCTCAGCGAGGGTTGTGTGTGGTGTTTCTCCTCTCGGTGTGTTCCGAGTGACGGTGTGTGTTATCTCAGCGAGGGTTGTGTGTAGTGTTTCTCCTCTCGGTGTGTTCTGAGTGACGGTGTGTGTTATCTCAGTGAGGGTTGTGTGTAGTGTTTCTCCTCTCGGTGTGTTCCGAGTGACGGTGTGTGTTATCTCAGCGAGGGTTGTGTGTGGTGTTTCTCCTCTCGGTGTGTTCTGAGTGACTGTGTGTGTGTTATCTCAGTGAGGGTTGTGTGTAGTGTTTCTCCTCTCGGTGTGTTCTGAGTGACGGTGTGTGTGTTATCTCGGCGAGGGTTGTGTGTAGTGTTTCTCCTCTCGTTGTGTTCTGAGTGACTGTGTGTGTGTTATCTCAGTGAGGGTTGTGTGTAGTGTTTCTCCTCTCGGTGTGTTCTGAGTGACGGTGTGTGTGTTATCTCGGCGAGGGTTGTGTGTAGTGTTTCTCCTCTCGGTGTGTTCCGAGTGACTGTGTGTGTCATCTCAGCGAGGGTTGTGTGTGGTGTTTCTCCTCTCGGTGTGTTCTGAGTGACGGTGTGTGTGTTATCTCGGCGAAGGTTGTGTGTAGTGTTTCTCCTCTCGGTGTGTTCCGAGTGACTGTGTGTGTCATCTCAGCGAGGGTTGTGTGTGGTGTTTCTCCTCTCGGTGTGTTCTGAGTGACGGTGTGTGTTATCTCAGCGAGGGTTGTGTGTGGTGTTTCTCCTCTCGGTGTGTTCTGAGTGACGGTGTGTGTGTTATCTCGGCGAGGGTTGTGTGTAGTGTTTCTCCTCTCGGTGTGTTCTGAGTGACTGTGTGTGTGTTATCTCAGTGAGGGTTGTGTGTAGTGTTTCTCCTCTCGGTCTGTTCCGAGTGACGGTGTGTGTTATCTCAGCGAGGGTTGTGTGTGGTGTTTCTCCTCTCGGTGTGTTCTGAGTGACTGTGTGTGTTATCTCAGCGAGGGTTGTGCGTGGTGTTTCTCCTCTCGGTGTGTTCTGAGTGACGGTGTGTGTTATCTCAGCGAGGGTTGTGTGTGGTGTTTCTCCTCTCGGTGTGTTCCGAGTGACGGTGTGTGTTATCTCGGCGAGGGTTGTGTGTAGTGTTTCTCCTCTCGTTGTGTTCTGAGTGACGGTGTGTGTTATCTCAGTGAGGGTTGTGTGTAGTGTTTCTCCTCTCGGTGTGTTCAGAGTGACGGTGTGTGTTCTCTCAGCGAGGGTTGTGTGTGGTGTTTCTCCTCTCTGTGTGTTCTGAGTGACTGTGTGTATTATCTCAGTGAGGGTTGTGTGTGGTGTTTCTCCTCTCTGTGTGTTCAGAGTGACGGTGTGTGTTCTCTCAGCGAGGGTTGTGTGTGGTGTTTCTCCTCTCGGTGTGTTCCGAGTGTCTGTGTGTGTTATCTCAGCGAGGGTTGTGTGTAGTGTTTCTCCTCTCGGTGTGTTCCGAGTGATGGTGTGTGTTATCTCAGCGAGGGTTGTGTGAGGTGTTTCTCCTCTCGGTGTGTTCCGAGTGATGGTGTATGTTCTCTCAGCGAGGGTTGTGTGTGGTGTGTGGTGTTTCTCCTCTCGGTGTGTTCCGAGTGACGGTGTGTGTTATCTCAGCGAGGGTTGTGTGTAGTGTTTCTCCTCTCGGTGTGTTCCGAGTGACGGTGTATGTTCTCTCAGCGAGGGTTGTGTGTGGTGTTTCTCCTCTCGGTGTGTTCCGAGTGCAGTGTGTGTTATCTCAGTGAGGGTTGTGTGTAGTGTTTCTCCTCTCGGTGAGTTCCGAGTGACGGTGTGTGTTATCTCAGCGAGGGTTGTGTGAGGTGTTTCTCCACTCGGTGTGTTCCGAGTGACGGTGTATGTTCTCTCAGCGAGGGTTGTGTGTGGTGTTTCTCCTCTCGTTGTGTTCTGAGTGACTGTGTGTGTTATCTCAGTGAGGGTTGTGTCTAGTGTTTCTCCTCTCGGTGTGTTCTGAGTGACGGTGTGTGTTCTCTCAGTGAGGGTTGTGTGTAGTGTTTCTCCTCTCGGTGTGTTCTGAGTGACGGTGTGTGTTATCTCAGCGAGGGTTGTGTGTAGTGTTTCTCCTCTCGGTGTGTTCTGAGTGACGGTGTGTGTGTTATCTCAGCGAGGGTTGTGTGTAGTGTTTCTCCTCTCGGTGTGTTCTGAGTGACGGTGTGTGTTATCTCAGCGAGGGTTGTGTGTAGTGTTTCTCCTCTCGGTGTGTTCTGAGTGACGGTGTGTGTGTTATCTCAGTGAGGGTTGTGTGTGGTGTTTCTCCTCTCGGTGTGTTCTGAGTGACGGTGTGTGTTATCTCAGCGAGGGTTGTGTGTGGTGTTTCTCCTCTCGGTGTGTTCTGAGTGACGGTGTGTGTTATCTCAGCGAGGGTTGTGTGTGGTGTTTCTCCTCTCGGTGTGTTCTGAGTGACGGTGTGTGTTATCTCAGCGAGGGTTGTGTGTAGTGTTTCTCCTCTCGGTGTGTTCTGAGTGACGGTGTGTGTTATCTCAGCGAGGGTTGTGTGTAGTGTTTCTCCTCTCGGTGTGTTCTGAGTGACGGTGTGTGTTATCTCAGTGAGGGTTGTGTCTAGTGTTTCTCCTCTCGGTGTGTTCTGAGTGACGGTGTGTGTTATCTCAGCGAGGGTTGTGTGTAGTGTTTCTCCTCTCGGTGTGTTCTGAGTGACTGTGTGTGTTATCTCAGCGAGGGTTGTGTGTGGTGTTTCTCCTCTCTGTGTTTTCCGAGTGACGGTGTGTGTGTTATCTCAGCGAGGGTTGTGTGTAGTGTTTCTCCTCTCGGTGTGTTCTGAGTGACGGTGTGTGTTATTTCAGCGAGGGTTGTGTGTAGTGTTTCTCCTCTCGGTGTGTTCCGAGTGACGGTGTGTGTTATCTCAGCGAGGGTTGTGTGTGGTGTTTCTCCTCTCGGTGTGTTCTGAGTGACGGTGTGTGTGTTATCTCAGCGAGGGTTGTGTGTGGTGTTTCTCCTCTCTGTGTGTTCTGAGTGACGGTGTGTGTGTTATCTCAGCGAGGGTTGTGTGTGGTGTTTCTCCTCTCGGTGTGTTCTGAGTGACGGTGTGTGTGTTATCTCAGCGAGGGTTGTGTGTGGTGTTTTTCCTCTCTGTGTGTTCTGAGTGACGGTGTGTGTTATCTCAGTGAGGGTTGTGTGTGGTGTTTCTCCTCTCTGTGTGTTCTGAGTGACGGTGTGTGTTATCTCAGCGAGGGTTGTGTGTGGTGTTTCTCCTCTCGGTGTGTTCAGAGTGACGGTGTGTGTGTTATCTCAGCGAGGGTTGTGTGTTGTGTTTCTCCTCTCGGTGTGTTCAGAGTGACGGTGTGTGTGTTATCTCAGCGAGGGTTGTGTGTAGTGTTTCTCCTCTCGGTGTGTTCCGAGTGACTGTGTGTGTTATCTCAGCGAGGGTTGTGTGTTGTGTTTCTCCTCTCGGTGTGTTCTGAGTGACGGTGTGTGTTATCTCAGCGAGGGTTGTGTGTTGTGTTTCTCCTCTCGGTGTGTTCAGAGTGACGGTGTGTGTGTTATCTCAGCGAGGGTTGTGTGTTGTGTTTCTCCTCTCGGTGTGTTCTGAGTGACGGTGTGTGTTATCTCAGCGAGGGTTGTGTGTGGTGTTTCTCCTCTCTGTGTGTTCTGAGTGAAGGTGTGTGTTCTCTCAGCGAGGGTTGTGTGTAGTGTTTCTCCTCTCGGTGTGTTCTGAGTGACGGTGTGTGTGTTATCTCAGCGAGGGTTGTGTGTGGTGTTTCTCCTCTCTGTGTGTTCTGAGTGACGGTGTGTGTTATCTCAGTGAGGGTTGTGTGTGGTGTTTCTCCTCTCTGTGTGTTCTGAGTGACGGTGTGTGTTATCTCAGCGAGGGTTGTGTGTTGTGTTTCTCCTCTCGGTGTGTTCAGAGTGACGTTGTGTGTGTTATCTCAGCGAGGGTTGTGTGTTGTGTTTCTCCTCTCGGTGTGTTCTGAGTGACGGTGTGTGTTATCTCAGCGAGGGTTGTGTGTGGTGTTTCTCCTCTCTGTGTGTTCTGAGTGACGGTGTGTGTTATCTCAGCGAGGGTTGTGTGTGGTGTTTCTCCTCTCTGTGTGTTCTGAGTGACGGTGTGTGTTATCTCAGCGAGGGTTGTGTGTGGTGTTTCTCCTCTCTGTGTGTTCTGAGTGACGGTGTGTGTTATCTCAGCGAGGGTTGTGTGTGGTGTTTCTCCTCTCTGTGTGTTCTGAGTGACGGTGTGTGTGTTATCTCAGCGAGGGTTGTGTGTGGTGTTTCTCCTCTCTGTGTGTTCTGAGTGGGTTGTGTGTGGTGTTTCTCCTCTCGGTGTGTTCCGGGTGACGGTGTGTGTTCTCTCAGTGAGGGTTGTGTGTGGTGTTTCTCCTCTCGGTGTGTTCCGGGTGACGGTGTGTGTTCTCTCAGTGAGGGTTGTGTGTTGTGTTTCTCCTCTTGGTGTGTTCTGAGTGACGGTGTGTGTTATCTCAGTGAGGGTTGTGTGTTGTGTTTCTCCTCTTGGTGTGTTCTGAGTGACGGTGTGTGTGTTATCTCAGCGAGGGTTGTGTGTAGTGTTTCTCCTCTCGGTGTGTTCTGAGTGACGGTGTGTGTGTTATCTCAGCGAGGGTTGTGTGTGGTGTTTCTCCTCTCGGTGTGTTCTGAGTGACGGTGTGTGTTATCTCAGTGAGGGTTGTGTGTTGTGTTTCTCCTCTTGGTGTGTTCTGAGTGACGGTGTGTGATTAGATTAGAAGGGTAGTGACACAAATGTATTTTTCTATTTTACTTTTTTATTCAAAAAGTAAGAAAGAAACAAAGAATAATAGATAGAAAACAAGTTAATTGAGCAATTCCTGAAATACATATTTGTGCTTCACTTGTGGAGCGAACCAACCCTGTGAAACAACAACACTTTTTAAAGGTTTTTTTTTTTCCATGGTTATTTAAATCGTGTTTGTTATGTTTATGAAGTATTATTGAAGTGGAAATCACTTATATATAATGTAAACTTGCTTCACTTCCGCTTTTAAGAAGTAATCTGAACCATTAAAAGGCCAGTTTCAGAGGAGCGGAGGTCGCTGGTGTTTAGGAGCTAAAAGCTCAGAGAGATAATGTGAAGCTTTATAAGAACCTTTAAAAGTGCACACAGACTCTGAAAGGCAGTGTAAAGATTTCAGGACGGAAGTGACGTGATCCCTTGTTTCCAGACAGGATTCAGCTGAACTAAAACTGTTGATTTAAGGAAGCTTTTGAAACCAATGCCAGCAGAGCATTGCAATTATCAACGCAGGAAAACACACACATTAACTAACTTTTCAAAGACGTAATCTGGAAATATTAAAAAAAAAAAAAAGAAAGAAAAAAAAGATCTCTTGACCGTGTTCTGAACACAAGGAACATAATTTAAATAAGTATCAAATATCTTAGCTGGTACTCATTTAAATAATGTTTGTTTGTTTGTTTAATTTCCGTCTGGACTTAAAGTGAAAGACTCAGTATTATGTAGCTGTAAGATGAACCAGTGAGCATTACCTCCGTCCTGACACTATTTAGACAAATACAATGTCCAGATATCCGAAAGAAAGAAAGAAAGAAAGAAAGAAAGAAAGAAAGAAAGAAAGAGGAGTGACAAAGTCTCGAAGCCTCCAGATGTTTGTGCTTCAAGCTGCCCAAAACAACAGCTGTATGAAACACTTGCACACAGCCTTCACTGATGCACATTTCATTATATTCATCTTCAGACTGTTTCTGAAACACACAGCTGATTATTTTAATCTGTTTTCAACTTTAACACTTAAATAAAGCATGAGATTTACACGCGGCTCTGTTCCGTGGCTGATGCTCGCCTCGAGTTTGATCTGACCGGGGCGAAACCAACATTTCCTCGCCGCGGGTTTTAGTCTCCACAGAAAGCCAAGAACCTCTGCTTGATGCTGACTTTGTTTCTACTGCGCTAAACTATTTTAACACTCGAGTTTTGCCCCTAAATGTAGGAGAAGAAAACACAAGCGCGAGCGGCTCGCGGAGGCGCGCAGACAGCGAGCGGGCGGGTTGAGTCTATAAGGTTCTCATGTGTTGTTTAAGAGCGCAGCGCTGCTCGAGCGACACTCATTGAACTCAGTGTTTGAAAGACTGTGATTCCGCTCCGAGAAATGGCAGAAACCGCTCCAGCAGCCGCCGCTCCGCCGGCCAAAGCGCCCAAGAAGAAGTCCGCCGCCAAAGCCAAGAAAGCAGGTCCCGGCGTCAGTGATCTGATCGTCAAAGCCGTGTCCGCGTCCAAGGAGAGGAGCGGCGTGTCCCTCGCCGCCCTGAAGAAAGCTCTCGCCGCCGGCGGCTACGACGTGGAGAAGAACAACTCCCGCGTCAAGCTCGCCCTCAAGAGCCTGGTGACTAAAGGCGCCCTGCTGCAGGTCAAAGGGACCGGCGCCTCCGGCTCCTTCAAGATCAGCAAGAAGCAGACCGAGACTAAGAAGAAAGCGACTCTTAAAGCCAAGAAGCCCGTGGCCAAGAAACCCGCTGCTGCCAAGAAGCCCAAGAGCGCAGCTGCAAAGAAGCCCGCCGCTAAGAAATCCCCCAAGAAGGCCAAGAAACCCACTGCCGCCGCTAAGAAGGCCACAAAGAGCCCCAAGAAGGCGACGAAGAGCCCCAAGAAAGCAAAGAAGCCCGCGGCGCCCAAGAAAGCAGCCAAGAGCCCCAAAAAGGCCAAGACCGCCAAACCCAAGACGGCAAAGCCTAAAGCTGCCAAGCCTAAAAAGGCAGCTCCCAAGAAGAAATAAAACTCTTCTTGTTTCTTCCCCAACGGCTCTTTTCAGAGCCACCCACAAACTCGAAAGAAAGAGCAAAAGAAAGACCTGCACTCACACTATTAGTGGAAGTGATAATAATAAATAACGTTTACGTTAGCTTTTCTAAAGTTGTGTATATTATCCGTTTTTTACTTATATTATATAATATAACAAGCAAAAGAGGGCCTCTTAACACCACCTGAACTTATATTATTTATTTATTTTGTATTATTATATAACTTTAATGCAAAAAAAAAAAAAAAACTTTCCACATGTACTGCGTTAAACTTAGACTTGTTATAACACTTTTATATCATTGCTGTTTTGTTGATTAACACCGCCTTGGTCTATTATGTTTAGTTTTTTATTTTTTATTATTAAATAACGTTAATGCAAAAAAAAAAAAACCTTTCTACATGTACTGCGTTAAACTCCTCTCGGTGTGTTCCGAGTGATGGTGTGTGTTATCTCAGCGAGGGTTGTGTGAGGTGTTTCTCCTCTCGGTGTGTTCCGAGTGATGGTGTATGTTCTCTCAGCAAGGGGTTTTGTGTGTGGTGTGTGGTGTTTCTCCTTTCGGTGTGTTCCGAGTGACGGTGTGTGTTATCTCAGCGAGGGTTGTGTGTAGTGTTTCTCCTCTCGGTGTGTTCCGAGTGACGGTGTATGTTCTCTCAGCGAGGGTTGTGTGTGGTGTTTCTCCTCTCGGTGTGTTCTGAGTGACTGTGTGTGTTATCTCAGTGAGGGTTGTGTCTAGTGTTTCTCCTCTCGGTGTGTTCTGAGTGACGGTGTGTGTTCTCTCAGTGAGGGTTGTGTGTAGTGTTTCTCCTCTCGGTGTGTTCTGAGTGACGGTGTGTGTTATCTCAGCGAGGGTTGTGTGTAGTGTTTCTCCTCTCGGTGTGTTCTGAGTGACGGTGTGTGTGTTATCTCAGCGAGGGTTGTGTGTAGTGTTTCTCCTCTCGGTGTGTTCTGAGTGACGGTGTGTGTTATCTCAGCGAGGGTTGTGTGTAGTGTTTCTCCTCTCGGTGTGTTCTGAGTGACGGTGTGTGTGTTATCTCAGTGAGGGTTGTGTGTGGTGTTTCTCCTCTCGGTGTGTTCTGAGTGACGGTGTGTGTTATCTCAGCGAGGGTTGTGTGTGGTGTTTCTCCTCTCGGTGTGTTCTGAGTGACGGTGTGTGTTATCTCAGCGAGGGTTGTGTGTGGTGTTTCTCCTCTCGGTGTGTTCTGAGTGACGGTGTGTGTTATCTCAGCGAGGGTTGTGTGTAGTGTTTCTCCTCTCGGTGTGTTCTGAGTGACGGTGTGTGTTATCTCAGCGAGGGTTGTGTGTAGTGTTTCTCCTCTCGGTGTGTTCTGAGTGACGGTGTGTGTTATCTCAGTGAGGGTTGTGTCTAGTGTTTCTCCTCTCGGTGTGTTCTGAGTGACGGTGTGTGTTATCTCAGCGAGGGTTGTGTGTAGTGTTTCTCCTCTCGGTGTGTTCTGAGTGACTGTGTGTGTTATCTCAGCGAGGGTTGTGTGTGGTGTTTCTCCTCTCTGTGTTTTCCGAGTGACGGTGTGTGTGTTATCTCAGCGAGGGTTGTGTGTAGTGTTTCTCCTCTCGGTGTGTTCTGAGTGACGGTGTGTGTTATTTCAGCGAGGGTTGTGTGTAGTGTTTCTCCTCTCGGTGTGTTCCGAGTGACGGTGTGTGTTATCTCAGCGAGGGTTGTGTGTGGTGTTTCTCCTCTCGGTGTGTTCTGAGTGACGGTGTGTGTGTTATCTCAGCGAGGGTTGTGTGTGGTGTTTCTCCTCTCTGTGTGTTCTGAGTGACGGTGTGTGTGTTATCTCAGCGAGGGTTGTGTGTGGTGTTTCTCCTCTCGGTGTGTTCTGAGTGACGGTGTGTGTGTTATCTCAGCGAGGGTTGTGTGTGGTGTTTTTCCTCTCTGTGTGTTCTGAGTGACGGTGTGTGTTATCTCAGTGAGGGTTGTGTGTGGTGTTTCTCCTCTCTGTGTGTTCAGAGTGACGGTGTGTGTTATCTCAGCGAGGGTTGTGTGTGGTGTTTCTCCTCTCGGTGTGTTCTGAGTGACGGTGTGTGTGTTATCTCAGCGAGGGTTGTGTGTAGTGTTTCTCCTCTCGGTGTGTTCTGAGTGACGGTGTGTGTTATCTCAGCGAGGGTTGTGTGTAGTGTTTCTCCTCTCGGTGTGTTCTGAGTGACGGTGTGTGTGTTATCTCAGTGAGGGTTGTGTGTGGTGTTTCTCCTCTCGGTGTGTTCTGAGTGACGGTGTGTGTTATCTCAGCGAGGGTTGTGTGTGGTGTTTCTCCTCTCGGTGTGTTCTGAGTGACGGTGTGTGTTATCTCAGCGAGGGTTGTGTGTGGTGTTTCTCCTCTCGGTGTGTTCTGAGTGACGGTGTGTGTTATCTCAGCGAGGGTTGTGTGTGGTGTTTCTCCTCTCGGTGTGTTCTGAGTGACGGTGTGTGTTATCTCAGCGAGGGTTGTGTGTAGTGTTTCTCCTCTCGGTGTGTTCTGAGTGACGGTGTGTGTTATCTCAGCGAGGGTTGTGTGTAGTGTTTCTCCTCTCGGTGTGTTCTGAGTGACGGTGTGTGTTATCTCAGTGAGGGTTGTGTCTAGTGTTTCTCCTCTCGGTGTGTTCTGAGTGACGGTGTGTGTTATCTCAGCGAGGGTTGTGTGTAGTGTTTCTCCTCTCGGTGTGTTCTGAGTGACTGTGTGTGTTATCTCAGCGAGGGTTGTGTGTGGTGTTTCTCCTCTCTGTGTTTTCCGAGTGACGGTGTGTGTGTTATCTCAGCGAGGGTTGTGTGTAGTGTTTCTCCTCTCGGTGTGTTCTGAGTGACGGTGTGTGTTATTTCAGCGAGGGTTGTGTGTAGTGTTTCTCCTCTCGGTGTGTTCCGAGTGACGGTGTGTGTTATCTCAGCGAGGGTTGTGTGTGGTGTTTCTCCTCTCGGTGTGTTCTGAGTGACGGTGTGTGTGTTATCTCAGCGAGGGTTGTGTGTGGTGTTTCTCCTCTCTGTGTGTTCTGAGTGACGGTGTGTGTGTTATCTCAGCGAGGGTTGTGTGTGGTGTTTCTCCTCTCGGTGTGTTCTGAGTGACGGTGTGTGTGTTATCTCAGCGAGGGTTGTGTGTGGTGTTTTTCCTCTCTGTGTGTTCTGAGTGACGGTGTGTGTTATCTCAGTGAGGGTTGTGTGTGGTGTTTCTCCTCTCTGTGTGTTCTGAGTGACGGTGTGTGTTATCTCAGCGAGGGTTGTGTGTGGTGTTTCTCCTCTCGGTGTGTTCAGAGTGACGGTGTGTGTGTTATCTCAGCGAGGGTTGTGTGTTGTGTTTCTCCTCTCGGTGTGTTCAGAGTGACGGTGTGTGTGTTATCTCAGCGAGGGTTGTGTGTAGTGTTTCTCCTCTCGGTGTGTTCCGAGTGACTGTGTGTGTTATCTCAGCGAGGGTTGTGTGTTGTGTTTCTCCTCTCGGTGTGTTCAGAGTGACGGTGTGTGTGTTATCTCAGCGAGGGTTGTGTGTAGTGTTTCTCCTCTCGGTGTGTTCCGAGTGACTGTGTGTGTTATCTCAGCGAGGGTTGTGTGTTGTGTTTCTCCTCTCGGTGTGTTCTGAGTGACGGTGTGTGTTATCTCAGCGAGGGTTGTGTGTTGTGTTTCTCCTCTCGGTGTGTTCAGAGTGACGGTGTGTGTGTTATCTCAGCGAGGGTTGTGTGTTGTGTTTCTCCTCTCGGTGTGTTCTGAGTGAAGGTGTGTGTTCTCTCAGCGAGGGTTGTGTGTAGTGTTTCTCCTCTCGGTGTGTTCTGAGTGACGGTGTGTGTGTTATCTCAGCGAGGGTTGTGTGTGGTGTTTCTCCTCTCTGTGTGTTCTGAGTGACGGTGTGTGTTATCTCAGTGAGGGTTGTGTGTGGTGTTTCTCCTCTCTGTGTGTTCTGAGTGACGGTGTGTGTTATCTCAGCGAGGGTTGTGTGTTGTGTTTCTCCTCTCGGTGTGTTCAGAGTGACGTTGTGTGTGTTATCTCAGCGAGGGTTGTGTGTTGTGTTTCTCCTCTCGGTGTGTTCTGAGTGACGGTGTGTGTTATCTCAGCGAGGGTTGTGTGTGGTGTTTCTCCTCTCTGTGTGTTCTGAGTGACGGTGTGTGTTATCTCAGCGAGGGTTGTGTGTGGTGTTTCTCCTCTCTGTGTGTTCTGAGTGACGGTGTGTGTTATCTCAGCGAGGGTTGTGTGTGGTGTTTCTCCTCTCTGTGTGTTCTGAGTGACGGTGTGTGTTATCTCAGCGAGGGTTGTGTGTGGTGTTTCTCCTCTCTGTGTGTTCTGAGTGACGGTGTGTGTGTTATCTCAGCGAGGGTTGTGTGTGGTGTTTCTCCTCTCTGTGTGTTCTGAGTGGGTTGTGTGTGGTGTTTCTCCTCTCGGTGTGTTCCGGGTGACGGTGTGTGTTCTCTCAGTGAGGGTTGTGTGTGGTGTTTCTCCTCTCGGTGTGTTCCGGGTGACGGTGTGTGTTCTCTCAGTGAGGGTTGTGTGTTGTGTTTCTCCTCTTGGTGTGTTCTGAGTGACGGTGTGTGTTATCTCAGTGAGGGTTGTGTGTTGTGTTTCTCCTCTTGGTGTGTTCTGAGTGACGGTGTGTGTGTTATCTCAGCGAGGGTTGTGTGTAGTGTTTCTCCTCTCGGTGTGTTCTGAGTGACGGTGTGTGTGTTATCTCAGCGAGGGTTGTGTGTGGTGTTTCTCCTCTCGGTGTGTTCTGAGTGACGGTGTGTGTGTTATCTCAGCGAGGGTTGTGTGTGGTGTTTCTCCTCTCGGTGTGTTCTGAGTGACGGTGTGTGTTATCTCAGCGAGGGTTGTGTGTAGTGTTTCTCCTCTCGGTGTGTTCTGAGTGACGGTGTGTGTGTTATCTCAGCGAGGGTTGTGTGTGGTGTTTCTCCTCTCGGTGTGTTCTGAGTGACGGTGTGTGTTATCTCAGTGAGGGTTGTGTGTTGTGTTTCTCCTCTTGGTGTGTTCTGAGTGACGGTGTGTGATTAGATTAGAAGGGTAGTGACACAAATGTATTTTTCTATTTTACTTTTTTATTCAAAAAGTAAGAAAGAAACAAAGAATAATAGATAGAAAACAAGTTAATTGAGCAATTCCTGAAATACATATTTGTGCTTCACTTGTGGAGCGAACCAACCCTGTGAAACAACAACACTTTTTAAAGGTTTTTTTTTTTCCATGGTTATTTAAATCGTGTTTGTTATGTTTATGAAGTATTATTGAAGTGGAAATCACTTATATATAATGTAAACTTGCTTCACTTCCGCTTTTAAGAAGTAATCTGAACCATTAAAAGGCCAGTTTCAGAGGAGCGGAGGTCGCTGGTGTTTAGGAGCTAAAAGCTCAGAGAGATAATGTGAAGCTTTATAAGAACCTTTAAAAGTGCACACAGACTCTGAAAGGCAGTGTAAAGATTTCAGGACGGAAGTGACGTGATCCCTTGTTTCCAGACAGGATTCAGCTGAACTAAAACTGTTGATTTAAGGAAGCTTTTGAAACCAATGCCAGCAGAGCATTGCAATTATCAACGCAGGAAAACACACACATTAACTAACTTTTCAAAGACGTAATCTGGAAATATTAAAAAAAAAAAAAAGAAAGAAAAAAAAGATCTCTTGACCGTGTTCTGAACACAAGGAACATAATTTAAATAAGTATCAAATATCTTAGCTGGTACTCATTTAAATAATGTTTGTTTGTTTGTTTAATTTCCGTCTGGACTTAAAGTGAAAGACTCAGTATTATGTAGCTGTAAGATGAACCAGTGAGCATTACCTCCGTCCTGACACTATTTAGACAAATACAATGTCCAGATATCCGAAAGAAAGAAAGAAAGAAAGAAAGAAAGAAAGAAAGAAAGAGGAGTGACAAAGTCTCGAAGCCTCCAGATGTTTGTGCTTCAAGCTGCCCAAAACAACAGCTGTATGAAACACTTGCACACAGCCTTCACTGATGCACATTTCATTATATTCATCTTCAGACTGTTTCTGAAACACACAGCTGATTATTTTAATCTGTTTTCAACTTTAACACTTAAATAAAGCATGAGATTTACACGCGGCTCTGTTCCGTGGCTGATGCTCGCCTCGAGTTTGATCTGACCGGGGCGAAACCAACATTTCCTCGCCGCGGGTTTTAGTCTCCACAGAAAGCCAAGAACCTCTGCTTGATGCTGACTTTGTTTCTACTGCGCTAAACTATTTTAACACTCGAGTTTTGCCCCTAAATGTAGGAGAAGAAAACACAAGCGCGAGCGGCTCGCGGAGGCGCGCAGACAGCGAGCGGGCGGGTTGAGTCTATAAGGTTCTCATGTGTTGTTTAAGAGCGCAGCGCTGCTCGAGCGACACTCATTGAACTCAGTGTTTGAAAGACTGTGATTCCGCTCCGAGAAATGGCAGAAACAGCTCCAGCAGCCGCCGCTCCGCCGGCCAAAGCGCCCAAGAAGAAGTCCGCCGCCAAAGCCAAGAAAGCAGGTCCCGGCGTCAGTGATCTGATCGTCAAAGCCGTGTCCGCGTCCAAGGAGAGGAGCGGCGTGTCCCTCGCCGCCCTGAAGAAAGCTCTCGCCGCCGGCGGCTACGACGTGGAGAAGAACAACTCCCGCGTCAAGCTCGCCCTCAAGAGCCTGGTGACTAAAGGCGCCCTGCTGCAGGTCAAAGGGACCGGCGCCTCCGGCTCCTTCAAGATCAGCAAGAAGCAGACCGAGACTAAGAAGAAAGCGACTCTTAAAGCCAAGAAGCCCGTGGCCAAGAAACCCGCTGCTGCCAAGAAGCCCAACAGCGCAGCTGCAAAGAAGCCCGCCGCTAAGAAATCCCCCAAGAAGGCCAAGAAACCCACTGCCGCCGCTAAGAAGGCCACAAAGAGCCCCAAGAAGGCGACGAAGAGCCCCAAGAAAGCAAAGAAGCCCGCGGCGCCCAAGAAAGCAGCCAAGAGCCCCAAAAAGGCCAAGACCGCCAAACCCAAGACGGCAAAGCCTAAAGCTGCCAAGCCTAAAAAGGCAGCTCCCAAGAAGAAATAAAACTCTTCTTGTTTCTTCCCCAACGGCTCTTTTCAGAGCCACCCACAAACTCGAAAGAAAGAGCAAAAGAAAGACCTGCACTCACACTATTAGTGGAAGTGATAATAATAAATAACGTTTACGTTAGCTTTTCTAAAGTTGTGTATATTATCCGTTTTTTACTTATATTATATAATATAACAAGCAAAAGAGGGCCTCTTAACACCACCTGAACTTATATTATTTATTTATTTTGTATTATTATATAACTTTAATGCAAAAAAAAAAAAAAAACTTTCCACATGTACTGCGTTAAACTTAGACTTGTTATAACACTTTTATATCATTGCTGTTTTGTTGATTAACACCGCCTTGGTCTATTATGTTTAGTTTTTTATTTTTTATTATTAAATAACGTTAATGCAAAAAAAAAAAAACCTTTCTACATGTACTGCGTTAAACTGCGTCTTTTTTTTATAACACTTGTATATATTGCTCCATTGTCCTCATTTGTAATTTGAAATGCTGCTCAGTCCGCGCGCAGATGTGGAGGCGTGGCTTTGGCGGGTGTTGGAGGGAAGTTCAGTGATTGGTTTAAAATCTTACAATGTCTAAACCAATGGGCGACTGTCACGCTCTTCTAAAATCAGCTCACCAGAGCTCAGAGAGTTATTATTTCTGTTTTGTAAAGTTGAAGTATTTTGTCACTGAGGATGAGCGGAAGAGGCAAAACCGGCGGTAAAGCGAGAGCGAAGGCCAAGACTCGCTCCTCCAGAGCAGGGTGTGTGTTATCTCAGTGAGGGTTGTGTGTGGTGTTTCTCCTCTCTGTGTGTTCAGAGTGACGGTGTGTGTTATCTCAGCGAGGGTTGTGTGTGGTGTTTCTCCTCTCGGTGTGTTCTGAGTGACGGTGTGTGTGTTATCTCAGCGAGGGTTGTGTGTAGTGTTTCTCCTCTCGGTGTGTTCTGAGTGACGGTGTGTGTTATCTCAGCGAGGGTTGTGTGTAGTGTTTCTCCTCTCGGTGTGTTCTGAGTGACGGTGTGTGTGTTATCTCAGTGAGGGTTGTGTGTGGTGTTTCTCCTCTCGGTGTGTTCTGAGTGACGGTGTGTGTTATCTCAGCGAGGGTTGTGTGTGGTGTTTCTCCTCTCGGTGTGTTCTGAGTGACGGTGTGTGTTATCTCAGCGAGGGTTGTGTGTGGTGTTTCTCCTCTCGGTGTGTTCTGAGTGACGGTGTGTGTTATCTCAGCGAGGGTTGTGTGTAGTGTTTCTCCTCTCGGTGTGTTCTGAGTGACGGTGTGTGTTATCTCAGCGAGGGTTGTGTGTAGTGTTTCTCCTCTCGGTGTGTTCTGAGTGACGGTGTGTGTTATCTCAGTGAGGGTTGTGTCTAGTGTTTCTCCTCTCGGTGTGTTCTGAGTGACGGTGTGTGTTATCTCAGCGAGGGTTGTGTGTAGTGTTTCTCCTCTCGGTGTGTTCTGAGTGACTGTGTGTGTTATCTCAGCGAGGGTTGTGTGTGGTGTTTCTCCTCTCTGTGTTTTCCGAGTGACGGTGTGTGTGTTATCTCAGCGAGGGTTGTGTGTAGTGTTTCTCCTCTCGGTGTGTTCTGAGTGACGGTGTGTGTTATTTCAGCGAGGGTTGTGTGTAGTGTTTCTCCTCTCGGTGTGTTCCGAGTGACGGTGTGTGTTATCTCAGCGAGGGTTGTGTGTGGTGTTTCTCCTCTCGGTGTGTTCTGAGTGACGGTGTGTGTGTTATCTCAGCGAGGGTTGTGTGTGGTGTTTCTCCTCTCTGTGTGTTCTGAGTGACGGTGTGTGTGTTATCTCAGCGAGGGTTGTGTGTGGTGTTTCTCCTCTCGGTGTGTTCTGAGTGACGGTGTGTGTGTTATCTCAGCGAGGGTTGTGTGTGGTGTTTTTCCTCTCTGTGTGTTCTGAGTGACGGTGTGTGTTATCTCAGTGAGGGTTGTGTGTGGTGTTTCTCCTCTCTGTGTGTTCTGAGTGACGGTGTGTGTTATCTCAGCGAGGGTTGTGTGTGGTGTTTCTCCTCTCGGTGTGTTCAGAGTGACGGTGTGTGTGTTATCTCAGCGAGGGTTGTGTGTTGTGTTTCTCCTCTCGGTGTGTTCAGAGTGACGGTGTGTGTGTTATCTCAGCGAGGGTTGTGTGTAGTGTTTCTCCTCTCGGTGTGTTCCGAGTGACTGTGTGTGTTATCTCAGCGAGGGTTGTGTGTTGTGTTTCTCCTCTCGGTGTGTTCAGAGTGACGGTGTGTGTGTTATCTCAGCGAGGGTTGTGTGTAGTGTTTCTCCTCTCGGTGTGTTCCGAGTGACTGTGTGTGTTATCTCAGCGAGGGTTGTGTGTTGTGTTTCTCCTCTCGGTGTGTTCTGAGTGACGGTGTGTGTTATCTCAGCGAGGGTTGTGTGTTGTGTTTCTCCTCTCGGTGTGTTCAGAGTGACGGTGTGTGTGTTATCTCAGCGAGGGTTGTGTGTTGTGTTTCTCCTCTCGGTGTGTTCTGAGTGAAGGTGTGTGTTCTCTCAGCGAGGGTTGTGTGTAGTGTTTCTCCTCTCGGTGTGTTCTGAGTGACGGTGTGTGTGTTATCTCAGCGAGGGTTGTGTGTGGTGTTTCTCCTCTCTGTGTGTTCTGAGTGACGGTGTGTGTTATCTCAGTGAGGGTTGTGTGTGGTGTTTCTCCTCTCTGTGTGTTCTGAGTGACGGTGTGTGTTATCTCAGCGAGGGTTGTGTGTTGTGTTTCTCCTCTCGGTGTGTTCAGAGTGACGTTGTGTGTGTTATCTCAGCGAGGGTTGTGTGTTGTGTTTCTCCTCTCGGTGTGTTCTGAGTGACGGTGTGTGTTATCTCAGCGAGGGTTGTGTGTGGTGTTTCTCCTCTCTGTGTGTTCTGAGTGACGGTGTGTGTTATCTCAGCGAGGGTTGTGTGTGGTGTTTCTCCTCTCTGTGTGTTCTGAGTGACGGTGTGTGTTATCTCAGCGAGGGTTGTGTGTGGTGTTTCTCCTCTCTGTGTGTTCTGAGTGACGGTGTGTGTTATCTCAGCGAGGGTTGTGTGTGGTGTTTCTCCTCTCTGTGTGTTCTGAGTGACGGTGTGTGTGTTATCTCAGCGAGGGTTGTGTGTGGTGTTTCTCCTCTCTGTGTGTTCTGAGTGGGTTGTGTGTGGTGTTTCTCCTCTCGGTGTGTTCCGGGTGACGGTGTGTGTTCTCTCAGTGAGGGTTGTGTGTGGTGTTTCTCCTCTCGGTGTGTTCCGGGTGACGGTGTGTGTTCTCTCAGTGAGGGTTGTGTGTTGTGTTTCTCCTCTTGGTGTGTTCTGAGTGACGGTGTGTGTTATCTCAGTGAGGGTTGTGTGTTGTGTTTCTCCTCTTGGTGTGTTCTGAGTGACGGTGTGTGTGTTATCTCAGCGAGGGTTGTGTGTAGTGTTTCTCCTCTCGGTGTGTTCTGAGTGACGGTGTGTGTGTTATCTCAGCGAGGGTTGTGTGTGGTGTTTCTCCTCTCGGTGTGTTCTGAGTGACGGTGTGTGTGTTATCTCAGCGAGGGTTGTGTGTGGTGTTTCTCCTCTCGGTGTGTTCTGAGTGACGGTGTGTGTTATCTCAGCGAGGGTTGTGTGTAGTGTTTCTCCTCTCGGTGTGTTCTGAGTGACGGTGTGTGTGTTATCTCAGCGAGGGTTGTGTGTGGTGTTTCTCCTCTCGGTGTGTTCTGAGTGACGGTGTGTGTTATCTCAGTGAGGGTTGTGTGTTGTGTTTCTCCTCTTGGTGTGTTCTGAGTGACGGTGTGTGATTAGATTAGAAGGGTAGTGACACAAATGTATTTTTCTATTTTACTTTTTTATTCAAAAAGTAAGAAAGAAACAAAGAATAATAGATAGAAAACAAGTTAATTGAGCAATTCCTGAAATACATATTTGTGCTTCACTTGTGGAGCGAACCAACCCTGTGAAACAACAACACTTTTTAAAGGTTTTTTTTTTTCCATGGTTATTTAAATCGTGTTTGTTATGTTTATGAAGTATTATTGAAGTGGAAATCACTTATATATAATGTAAACTTGCTTCACTTCCGCTTTTAAGAAGTAATCTGAACCATTAAAAGGCCAGTTTCAGAGGAGCGGAGGTCGCTGGTGTTTAGGAGCTAAAAGCTCAGAGAGATAATGTGAAGCTTTATAAGAACCTTTAAAAGTGCACACAGACTCTGAAAGGCAGTGTAAAGATTTCAGGACGGAAGTGACGTGATCCCTTGTTTCCAGACAGGATTCAGCTGAACTAAAACTGTTGATTTAAGGAAGCTTTTGAAACCAATGCCAGCAGAGCATTGCAATTATCAACGCAGGAAAACACACACATTAACTAACTTTTCAAAGACGTAATCTGGAAATATTAAAAAAAAAAAAAAGAAAGAAAAAAAAGATCTCTTGACCGTGTTCTGAACACAAGGAACATAATTTAAATAAGTATCAAATATCTTAGCTGGTACTCATTTAAATAATGTTTGTTTGTTTGTTTAATTTCCGTCTGGACTTAAAGTGAAAGACTCAGTATTATGTAGCTGTAAGATGAACCAGTGAGCATTACCTCCGTCCTGACACTATTTAGACAAATACAATGTCCAGATATCCGAAAGAAAGAAAGAAAGAAAGAAAGAAAGAAAGAAAGAAAGAAAGAGGAGTGACAAAGTCTCGAAGCCTCCAGATGTTTGTGCTTCAAGCTGCCCAAAACAACAGCTGTATGAAACACTTGCACACAGCCTTCACTGATGCACATTTCATTATATTCATCTTCAGACTGTTTCTGAAACACACAGCTGATTATTTTAATCTGTTTTCAACTTTAACACTTAAATAAAGCATGAGATTTACACGCGGCTCTGTTCCGTGGCTGATGCTCGCCTCGAGTTTGATCTGACCGGGGCGAAACCAACATTTCCTCGCCGCGGGTTTTAGTCTCCACAGAAAGCCAAGAACCTCTGCTTGATGCTGACTTTGTTTCTACTGCGCTAAACTATTTTAACACTCGAGTTTTGCCCCTAAATGTAGGAGAAGAAAACACAAGCGCGAGCGGCTCGCGGAGGCGCGCAGACAGCGAGCGGGCGGGTTGAGTCTATAAGGTTCTCATGTGTTGTTTAAGAGCGCAGCGCTGCTCGAGCGACACTCATTGAACTCAGTGTTTGAAAGACTGTGATTCCGCTCCGAGAAATGGCAGAAACAGCTCCAGCAGCCGCCGCTCCGCCGGCCAAAGCGCCCAAGAAGAAGTCCGCCGCCAAAGCCAAGAAAGCAGGTCCCGGCGTCAGTGATCTGATCGTCAAAGCCGTGTCCGCGTCCAAGGAGAGGAGCGGCGTGTCCCTCGCCGCCCTGAAGAAAGCTCTCGCCGCCGGCGGCTACGACGTGGAGAAGAACAACTCCCGCGTCAAGCTCGCCCTCAAGAGCCTGGTGACTAAAGGCGCCCTGCTGCAGGTCAAAGGGACCGGCGCCTCCGGCTCCTTCAAGATCAGCAAGAAGCAGACCGAGACTAAGAAGAAAGCGACTCTTAAAGCCAAGAAGCCCGTGGCCAAGAAACCCGCTGCTGCCAAGAAGCCCAACAGCGCAGCTGCAAAGAAGCCCGCCGCTAAGAAATCCCCCAAGAAGGCCAAGAAACCCACTGCCGCCGCTAAGAAGGCCACAAAGAGCCCCAAGAAGGCGACGAAGAGCCCCAAGAAAGCAAAGAAGCCCGCGGCGCCCAAGAAAGCAGCCAAGAGCCCCAAAAAGGCCAAGACCGCCAAACCCAAGACGGCAAAGCCTAAAGCTGCCAAGCCTAAAAAGGCAGCTCCCAAGAAGAAATAAAACTCTTCTTGTTTCTTCCCCAACGGCTCTTTTCAGAGCCACCCACAAACTCGAAAGAAAGAGCAAAAGAAAGACCTGCACTCACACTATTAGTGGAAGTGATAATAATAAATAACGTTTACGTTAGCTTTTCTAAAGTTGTGTATATTATCCGTTTTTTACTTATATTATATAATATAACAAGCAAAAGAGGGCCTCTTAACACCACCTGAACTTATATTATTTATTTATTTTGTATTATTATATAACTTTAATGCAAAAAAAAAAAAAAAACTTTCCACATGTACTGCGTTAAACTTAGACTTGTTATAACACTTTTATATCATTGCTGTTTTGTTGATTAACACCGCCTTGGTCTATTATGTTTAGTTTTTTATTTTTTATTATTAAATAACGTTAATGCAAAAAAAAAAAAACCTTTCTACATGTACTGCGTTAAACTGCGTCTTTTTTTTATAACACTTGTATATATTGCTCCATTGTCCTCATTTGTAATTTGAAATGCTGCTCAGTCCGCGCGCAGATGTGGAGGCGTGGCTTTGGCGGGTGTTGGAGGGAAGTTCAGTGATTGGTTTAAAATCTTACAATGTCTAAACCAATGGGCGACTGTCACGCTCTTCTAAAATCAGCTCACCAGAGCTCAGAGAGTTATTATTTCTGTTTTGTAAAGTTGAAGTATTTTGTCACTGAGGATGAGCGGAAGAGGCAAAACCGGCGGTAAAGCGAGAGCGAAGGCCAAGACTCGCTCCTCCAGAGCAGGGCTGCAGTTCCCCGTCGGTCGTGTTCACAGACTTCTCCGCAAAGGGAACTACGCAGAGCGCGTCGGTGCCGGAGCTCCCGTCTATCTGGCGGCTGTGCTCGAGTATCTGACCGCTGAGATCCTGGAGTTGGCTGGAAACGCCGCGAGAGACAACAAGAAGACCCGCATCATTCCCCGTCACCTGCAGCTGGCGGTGCGCAATGATGAGGAGCTCAACAAACTCCTGGGTCGAGTGACCATCGCTCAGGGCGGCGTGCTGCCCAACATCCAGGCCGTGCTGCTGCCCAAGAAGAGCGAGAAACCCGCCAAAGCCAAGTAAACCGAGTCCGCTCTGCTTCTCCAACACAAAGGCTCTTTTAAGAGCCACACACTTCATCTGTTAGAGAGCGATTTACTTTCCTTTTCATTCATAACACACCATACATACGATTGAAGGAGAAAATGAACTAAATTAACGCACTATTATTAATGATTAATTATTTTGAAACTGCCTTATTTCAGTGTAACAAATATGAATAACTATAATGCCAGTTGCTTTAGTGTTGTGTCAAAGATTCTGGAAATTATCACATCAGGTGTTTATCTTGATAACAGTCAGTTTGGTTTGAAGTCCATGAAGGAAGGTGTAGAACTGTCTAAAAGCCAAAACTGATTTATTAATGTTTTTGATAGTTAGTCAAAGCAGAAGAGAGTCTACTTTCACCAGCACTTTTTAATGTGTGTATGAATTAATTTCTGGAAAATGTAAGTGACTGTAAGACTGGATGTATGATTTTTTGGATTTACCTTTAGTACAAAGTGTGTGTGTGTGTAAAGCTACGTTGACTTATGTTATTCATACAATACCTACTCACGAATAAACATCAAAAACAAAGCCAGCTGCAATGAATTTCTGTGCAAAACAGCTTTTACTACAAACACTTCCACACAAGAACATTATCACACAAGAACATTTTGATAGAAAACTAAAAATATTTAAAGTAGATAAAATTAGAATAAATAAAATGGAAATGTCTACATACTACTACTACTGTAAACTTTGCAAATAGGACATCAGCCCCTTCAAGTCAATGAACAATAACAAAGTGGGCTGCAATGAATGTCTGTGGAAAACAGCTTTTTTTCAACGCTCCTACCCAATGACAGAGGCATGCAGGGTTTTTTTCCACTGGAGTAGTCACGTGAAGGATGCGTGCACAACTAATAACTAATATCATCACGCTATAAAGGGTTTGCCTGCGCTGGGTGCGCCCCTCCCCCTATAACTGTTCTGTCTCGCGGAGGAGCTCATTTGTGTGCATCTGTGTGAAACGCATAGGAAAAAAGAACGACAGAAAGAACGGCTCCCCTCCAGCCGAGACTCGGCTCCCATCGTTCATGTTTATGAGCCGTTCAAAAGAATCGGTTCGTTCGCGAACGTCACAACTCTACCAACTGCTTAAATCATAACTTTTGTGATGCATTTTGAGAATTTATATCAGGTTCGTAGCCAGCCTATTGAAAGGGGCGGGGGTTATTTTTTTTTCAAAAAGTGGACCTTTTTGCAGTTTTTCTCCGTCTTTTGTATTTAAAGAGACAGAAATTTAGATGTTTTTGGAGGGACGCTCATTTTTAAATCATACCCTGTCTATTGCATCAAAGTTTGTTAATACTATAATTATGGGGTGGATAATGTTATCAGCTGTTTATTATTCATGCAAACATTCTAAACGATTCTAAACCGTAAGTCCCGGTGACGCAGAATGAATAATTTAATAATGTCTAACTCTAAAGAGTCTGCTGTAGACAAATTAAACGCATGGAGGAAAGACATTCAAGAAGAAATAGAGGAATTTGAATGGACTGAAGAATGTTTAAAGGCCCAAAACAAATCATAAACACACGGCTTAAATTATTACAGTATAAATGGTTGACAAGGGTTTATATAACACCTGAAAAACTCAATCATATGTCTAGCCATATTCTTGATATATGTACAGAATGCCAAAATTATAAAGGGAGTCTGATTCACTGTCTATGGGAATGTTCTGATATACAGACGTTCTGGAAGGATGTCATAAACTGTTTGTCAGAACGGTTTAATCTTAAAATACCACATTGTGCCAAACTTTGTGTACTGGGAATATACAGGTTTCTCACAAACAAAGAAACACACTAGACTATTGGACTTTGGATTATTACATGCCAGAAGAGCCATTGCTGTGAACTGGAAGAGCATGGAAGCACCTTCTATTAAACAATGGATAAAAGAAGAGTGCATTGGACTGGAAAGGCTGACTTATATCTCCAAGAGTAAAATAAAGGACTTTGTACAATTATGGGAGCCATACATGATTATTATATCATATGTAAAGTAGGGCCATGCCATTATTCTTTTATTTTTTTATTTCTTCTTTTACATTTGTTTTTATCTTTTATTAACATTTTTAATTAGATTTTCTTGTAACTTAAAATGGCAAAATTATAAAGGAACTCTAATTCAATGTCTATTCACTGCCGCATTTCCCGCCGCATCTTCCACCGTGTGCTGTTTTTTCCTCTTCCTCATTGTTACCGTTACGGCGAGCGTGATTTCACCAAGTACAACATGTTCCTGGATCAACATTCCAATCAACCAATCAGAATTGAGATATTACTTTTCAGAAAATATCTGTTTTAGGCTTATTACCAGAGTTAGGTGCTTCTACACCATTGTTAATCAGCTATCATTTCCCACTGGTTTTAGAAATAAATTATGTGTAAATTTGGGTTTAGGAGTAGGGATTGGGTTAAGTCTAGATTTCTGGACAGTAATGTTGATCCAGGAACATGTCTTACTTGGAAAAATCACTGTGACCTTACAGTTATATTAAAAGTCATCATAGCGCTAAGAGACAACGTTTTGAGAAACCCAGACCAAGACTCTGCTGCTCTTGTGTAATATCAGGGCTGCGTTTCTCGATAACGTTGTCTCTTAGAGTCGCTACAAAGACTCCTAACGTATAACTTAACTAAAGGTTTACCATTTCTAGGCGTGTTCCCCGAACCATACCATAGGTTTAAGATATATCTACTGACGTGCAACTCTACAGGTGCTGTCCGTGGTGATGGTGCTGAATCTGTTGATATCGACGGCTCCAGAATCAATTATTCTCTCGTGCACGGGCTGCTTCACTGCGTTATCTAATGAAGAGAAACAGATGTTGGCAGAAAGTGTGGTAACACTGTTTCCTTCTCTGAAGATCAAGATGGGAGAACAGAATGAAGGTTTTGTAAGTTGCACTTATTAAAACACACAAAGCCCACTTTAAACAAATGCAAACTGGAATAGTAAGTGTGGTATGTTCATTAGTTAACAGGTTAAAAATCAACTGAAAATTTAGTGACTGTAGGTTTTTTTTTTTTTACCAATATTACAATAACACCAAAAGTACATCCACTCGGCTGGTTTGCTCGTCACACATCATGAATTCTTGTAAAAGTTACAATTGTTATCCTCCGTCTTTCATCCAGGAAGATTTCTATGACCCAGTCTCCCACAGTGGACTTATTGAGATTAGACTTTGAAATCTATGGAGGAAACTTCATGATGATCAGCGTCGCTACCAGCGCAAACGTAGTCGAAACAGTGCTTCCTCTGGAGTGTCTATCTCTTCAGAAATAACTGTTGAAGGGGAGGACGAGTCCTCTCGGGACGACTGTGATCAAAAGGATGAAACCATCTCCAGAAAACCTCAATACCATCAAACTGGGCATGGAGAAAACCCCTCTCGGGTTATGGGTCGCAAACAAGTCCCCAACAGTGAAAGAGATTTCTGAACAATATTCTCGATTTGTAGACATGCCATACTTGGTAAGGACTTGTGTTTTGCATGGCTTTAGCAAAGATACATGGCTGGTAGATATTTAGTCCACAAGAGGACAAAAGTTTTTTTTGTTTTTTTAGCAAATTACTATTCTTAAGGGGAAAAATCATCTATGCAATTCATTAATACACACAATATTGTTTCTCTTTGCAATTTTTTCTCATAATCTGGAATTTAATAAATAATTAAAATGTATTTTCCTCTCACGCTTTTCTGTAACTGACCACATGTGAAGACAAAAAAAAGAAACATTTTAGTTAATATAAAACCGTTTAATATTGATTAAGGCAACAGTAGTTGCAAAAGTGGTACAACATGTGGTCTTGTGATAGAAAAAAAAAAACAAAGTTCAAGTTAAAATAAATGCTAGACGTTTAAATCATCTTCACTTCATCTAGGATTAAAGTATAACAAAGAGCTCTTCGGGTGAGTGGATGGGTGGCTCTTAAAAGAGCCTTTGGGGTGTGTCTCGGTGTCGGACTGCTCTACTTGGAGCTGGTGTACTTGGTGACGGCCTTGGTGCCCTCAGACACGGCGTGTTTAGCCAGCTCCCCGGGCAGCAGCAGACGCACGGCGGTCTGGATCTCTCGGGAAGTGATGGTGGAGCGCTTGTTGTAGTGAGCGAGACGAGACGACTCACCGGCGATGCGCTCGAAGATGTCGTTGACGAAAGAGTTCATGATGCCCATCGCCTTCGAAGAGATCCCGGTGTCAGGATGAACCTGCTTCAGCACTTTATACACGTAGATGGCGTAGCTCTCCTTCCTGGACTTTCTGCGCTTCTTTCCTCCTTTCGCGGCGCTCTTGGTGACGGCCTTCTTGGAGCCTTTCTTCGGCGCGGACTTCGCTGGTTCAGGCATGATAATGTTTTCGACTCAAACTCTTAGATATCAGTAGCAAGCTGAACTCATGCCGGGCTATTTATTCACTCGCCTATGCTAATTCTGTGGGACCTCGTGATTCCGTGTTGTCATTGGTCAGACCCATAAACTTGTATTTAATTGGATCATTCAAGGCGTTATGAACTGGAGCAGAGCCAATCACAGGAGCTTAAATCATAGCTCCACCCACCACTCCATGTTTGAACGACACCCACCCGACTGGGTTTCCTTTGTTTCATTTCCCGCTATTTTTATAATAATATTGTGAGAAAATAAATAGTTACAGATAAATATCAGGCACACTTTTAATATGAAACTATTATAAAATCAATAAGGAAATCACGGAGGAAAAATACCTATAAAGCATCGATTGTTTAACTGAACATTGAACGTTTACTTTTGTTCTTTTGCATTTTTGACAATTTTCATATTTAATACTGTAATTAAAGCTGCTTTGACACAATTGGTCTTGTTAGAAACACTATATAAATAAAGGTGACATGACTTGATAACCTGGAGCTCTGTTGCTATACAGTTAACAGAAATAACATTCGCCTTTATCTTCTGCACCATTCTGCTCGAATTCTTCAACGTCTGTAGCATTAAATTTTTTAGCCTTAAATCAAATACCATCTTTTAACTTAAACAGATTATAATAATCATGCTATAATATCTGCTTTTATTTTTTGTTTCAATGAAAAGTACCCAGTGTACGGCTGCTAAGGTATCGTTAATGTAATATTAGCGTAAAGTGTCTCTAAAACATTATCTGTAATCAACAATACATGTATTATTTGTAACGACTGTGTAAACGTAGTTCTCATGTTCAGCACACAACAGCAGCGCGAGCTCTTTAAGTGAGAGTGTGGGTGGCTCTTAAAAGAGCCCTTGGGTTTGTTCTCTGATCTGAAGCGGTTTATCCTCCGAAGCCGTACAAGGTGCGTCCCTGTCGTTTGAGCGCGTACACAACGTCCATGGCGGTGACGGTCTTTCTCTTGGCGTGCTCGGTGTAGGTGACGGCGTCGCGGATCACGTTCTCCAGGAACACCTTCAGCACACCGCGGGTCTCCTCGTAGATCAGACCGGAGATGCGCTTGACTCCGCCGCGGCGAGCTAGACGACGAATGGCGGGTTTGGTGATTCCCTGGATGTTATCGCGCAGCACTTTACGGTGACGCTTAGCGCCTCCTTTCCCGAGACCTTTACCGCCTTTGCCTCTTCCAGACATGATGAGATGATCTCTGTTCCAGTCAAACGACGAATACAAATACAGAGCAAGTGCTGCAGGGAGCCGTTTTACAGTTGTTTACAGGACCTTACTGAAACCAGCTGAGCGTCACATGACTCACCCCTCCCCCTCTAGTTCGAGCAGGAAACGATGTGGGTTAACGCTAATCCTGATCTTACGATGACTCTCCTTTGTTTCTTCTTCTGCTTTCTGTTCAATGGCCTTCCGCACATGGGTGATAAATCTGTATTGATATCACAAACAGAAAGGAAAACAAACAAATAAAAATAAAAAGATTTTCATTAAGAAAAAAAAACACTATGAAATAAGTATTTTTCACTAGTACACTATGATTTCGTGGAAATTATTCTTATTTAGAATCAGAATCAGAATCAGAATGAGCTTTATTGCCAGGTATGTTCACACATACGATGAATTTGTTTTCGTGACAGAGCTGCGCAGTGCAACATAACAGTGACAGAAGAAAAACACAATAAGGAATAAAAAATACAAAAAAATACAAATAGGTGGGTAAGGATTGACAATATACAAATTGACAATGTATGGCAGGTATATTACAATGAGCATTTATGTATGTACATGTATATTATGTGCAAAAGATTTAAGTGTACGCTAAGTATGTGTGTTGGATAAATAAGTGTAGTGTATATAAATATAAATAGTGTAGTGTGTCCCACAGTTATTATCAGCTGTTCATAAGATGGATTGCCTGAGGGAAGAAACTGTTCCTGTGTCTGGTCGTTCTGGTGCTCAGTGCTCTGTAGCGTCGACCAGATGGCAACAGTTCAAAGAGGGAGTGTGCTGGATGTGAGGGGTCCAGAGTGATTTTAACAGCCCTTTTGCTCACTCTGGATAAGTACAGTTCTTGAATAGATGGGAGGGTTGTACCGATGATTCGCTCAGCAGTCCGGACTACCCTCTGTAGTCTTCTGAGGTCAGATTTAGAAGCTGAGCTGAACCAGACAGTTACTGAAGTGCAGAGGATGGATTCGATGATGGTGGAGTAGAACTGTTTCAGCAGATCCTGTGGCAGGATAAACTTCCTCAGCTGGCGAAGGAAGTACAACCTCTGCTGGGCCTTTTTCACAATGGAGTCAATGTGAAAGTCCCACTTCAGGTCCTGAGAGATAGTGGTGCCCAGGAACCTGAATGACTCCACTGCAGTCACAGTGCTGTTCATGATGGTGAGCGGGGGGAGTGCAGGGGGGTTTCTCCTGAAGTCCACGATCATCTCCACTGTTTTGTGCGTGTTAAGCTCCAGGTTGTTGAGAGTGCACCAGACAGCCAGCTCTTTAACCTCCTGTCTGTAAGCAGACTCGTCACCGTCCTGAATAAGGCCGATGAGTGTGGTGTCAACTGCATACTTCAGGAGCTTGACAGAGGGGTCCTTAGATGTGCAGTCATTAGTGTACAGGGAGAAGAGCAGTGGGGAGAGAACACAGCCCTGGGGAGCTCCGGTGCTGATTGTACGGGTGCTGGATGTGTATTTTCCCAGCCTCACTAGCTGCTGCCTGTCTGTCAGGAAGCTGTTGATCCACTGACAGACGGAGGTGGGCACGGAGAGCTGAGTTAGTTTGGGCAAGAAGAGGTTTGGGATGATCGTGTTGAAGGCAGAGCTGAAGTCCACAAACAGGATCCTCCCATAAGTCCACGGTCTGTCTAGGTGTTGCAGAACATAATGCAGTCCGATGTTTACTGCATCGTCCACAGACCTGTTTGCTCTGTAGGCAAACTGAAGAGGATCTAGCAAGGGTCCAGTGATGTCCTTCAGGTGGGCCAGCACCAGTTTTCAAATGACTTCATGACTACAGACGTTAGAGCCACAGGCCTGTAGTCATTTAGTCCTGTAATTTTGGATTTCTTTGGGATAGGGATGATGGTGGAGCGTTTGAAGCATGAAGGGACTTCGCACAGTTCCAGCGATCTGTTGAAGATCTGTGTGAAGATGGGGGCCAGCTGGTCAGCACAGGATTTCAGACAGGCTGGTGTAACACAATCTGGGCCTGGTGCTTTTTTTCATTTCTGCTTCCTGAAATACTCTGACATATATTATAAACCTTTTTCACACCAGAGTGAATATTAGTTAATATTTTTACCATCAAGGCAATAATGAAAAATTTCCAATCAACAGAAAATATCACAAATCTGCCTGGAAGAGAACGTGTGTATTTTTGTCCTAAAGCAAGGAGAGACCAAAGAAAGTCTCGCCAACGATCACATCTGTAGAACTGGAGAAAACAGTTGAGTCTTGGGCTCAGAAAACACAGACATCATATGAACAGACATACTTGACTGTATATCACTTTCACTTCAGTACTGAGCTGCTCCCAATGCAATGAAATGTGTCTCTGTAAGACTAGATTAACCTGCTCTCTCCTCCAAGATGCTAATTAGCCTTTTTCACACACAACCGGAAACTATGTCACGCAGAGTAAACTTATTTCTGCCACAGATAAAAACTACAATGTTTCTATATAGCGCTGTATTTTTCTTTTCTGCACTTGGTAAGAACAATATTAACTCAAAGAAAGTGTATTTAAACATTAAAACATCAGTCTAATAATGAACAAGAGTGCAGACTAAGTAAAAAAAAAAAAAAAAATATATATATATATATATATATATATATATATATTTATATAAATGAAAATCCCCCAAGATCAATAAACAGTTAAACTATTACTGTTACTGCATTTGTTTGTTTTATACTAAGGGAGTACATCCAGAGGCAGTGTGTGTGTGTGTGTGTGTGTGTGTGTGTGTGTGTGTGTGTGTGTGTGTGTGTGTGTGTGTGTGTGCACAGCTATAAGCTTAATGTCTTCACGACTCATAATTTGTGTTCATTTCTTTAGGTCCCCTTCCAGATGCTGATGTTTTGGCTTCTGGTGCAAAACCCATCCATCCATCCATCTTCTTCCGCTTATCCGGGGCCGGGTCGCGGGGGCAGCGGTCTAAGCAGAGAACCCCAGACTTCCCTCTCCCTAGACACTTCCTCCAGCTCTTCTGGGGGGACACCGAGGCGTTCCCAGGCCAGCCGGGAGACATAGTCTCCAGCGTGTCCTAGGTCTCCCCCGGGGTCTCCTCCCAGTGGGACGCGCCCGGAACACCTTCCCGGGAAGGCGTCCAGGAGGCATCCGGAATAGATGCCCGAGCCACCTCAGCTGACCCCTCTCGATGCGGAGGAGCAGCGGCTCTACTCTGAGCTCCTCCCGGGTGACTGAGCTTCTCACCCTATCTCTAAGGGATCGCCCAGCCACCCTGCGGAGAAAGCTCATTTCGGCCGCCTGTATCCGGGATCTTGTCCTTTTGGTCATGACCCAAAGCTCATGACCATAGGTGAGAGTAGGAACGTAGATTGACCGGTAAATCGAGTTTACCGTTTCTTCACCACGACAGACCGGTACATCGACCGCATTACTGCAGAAGCTGCACCGATCCGTCTGTCAATCTCCCATTCCATCCTTCCCTCACTCGTGAACAAGACCCCAAGATACTTAAACTCCTCCACTTGAGGCAGGAACTCTCCACCAACCTGAAGTGGGCAAGCCACCCTTTTCCGACTGAGGACCATGGTCTCGGATTTGGAGGTGCTGATTCTCATCCCAGCCGCTTCACACTCGGCTGCAAACCGTCCCAGTGCATGCTGAAGGTCCTGGCTTGATGAGGCCAACACGACAACATCATCCGCAAAGAGCAGAGACGAAATCGTGTTGTCACCAAACCTGACCTCCTCCGGCCCCTGGCTGCGCCTAGAAATTCTGTCCATAAAAACTGAGGACTCCATCATTTTACTGGGGGACTTCAACGCCCACATGGGCAACGACAGTGACACCTGGAGGGGCGTGATTTGGAGGAACGGGCCCCCTGATCTGAACCCGAGCGGTGTTCAGTTATTGGACTTCTGTGCTAGTTACAGCTTGTCCATAACAAACACCATGTTCAAGCATAAGGGTGTCCATCAGTACACGTGGCACCAGGACACCCTAGGCCGTAGGTCAATGATCGACTTTGTGGTCGTTTCATCCGACCTCCGGTCGTATGTCTTGGACACTCGGGTGAAGAGAGGGGCGGAGCTGTCAACCGATCACCACCTGGTGGTGAGTTGGATCCGATGGCGGGGGAGGAAGCTGGACAGACTCGGCAGACCCAAACGTACTGTGAGGGTCTGCTGGGAACGTTTGGCCGAGTCTCCTGTCAGAGAGATCTTCAACTCCCACCTCCGGCAGAGCTTCGACCGGATCCCAAGGGAGGTTGGAGATATTGAGTCCGAGTGGACCATGTTCTCCACCTCCATTGTCGAAGCGGCCGCTCGGAGCTGTGGCCGTAAGGTTTCCGGTGCCTGTCGAGGCGGCAATCCCCGAACCCGGTGGTGGACACCGGAAGTAAGGGATGCCATCAAGCTGAAGAAGGAGTCCTATCGGGCCTGGTTGGCTTGTGGGACTCCTGAGGCAGCTGACAGGTACCGGCAGGCCAAGCGGACTGCAGCCCGGGTGGTTGTGGAGGCAAAAACTCGGGCCTGGGAGGAGTTCGGTGAGGCCATGGAGAAGGACTATCGGTCGGCCTCGAAGACATTCTGGCAAACTGTCCGGCGCCTCAGGAGAGGGAAGCAGTGCCCTACCAACGCTGTTTACAGTAGAGGTGGGGAGCTGTTGACCTCAACTGGGGATGTCGTTGGACGGTGAAAGGAATACTTCGAGGATCTCCTCAATCCCGCTGTCACGTCTTCCATTGAGGAAGCAGAGGCTGAGGGCTCAGATGTGGACTCGTCCATCACCCAAGCAAGTAGTCAAAAAACTCCTCGGTGGCAAGGCAAAGTCTCTGGATGTTGTGGGGCTGTCTTGGCTGACACGCCTCTGCAGCATCGCGTGGCAGTCGGGGACGGTGCCTCTGGGATGGCAGACCGGGGTGGTGGTCCCTCTTTTTAAGAAGGGGGACCGGAGGGTGTGTTCCAACTACAGGGGGATCACACTTCTCAGCCTCCCTGGGAAAGTCTATGCCAGGGTACTGGAGAGGAGAATCCGGCCGATAGTAGAACCTCGGATTCAGGAGGAACAGTGTGGTTTTCGTCCAGGCCGTGGAACACTGGACCAGCTCTATACCCTCTACAGGGTGCTGGAGGGTTCATGGGAGTTTGCCCAACCAGTCCACATGTGCTTTGTGGATTTGGAGAAGGCATTCGACTGTGTCCTTCACGGCGGCCTGTGGAGGGTGCTCCGGGAGTATGGGGTCCGGGTCCCTTTTTTAAGGGCTATACGGTCCCTGTACGACCGGAGCAGGAGCTTGGTTCGTATTGCCAGCAGTAAGTCAGACTTGTTCCCGGTGCGTGTTGGACTCCGGCAGGGCTGCCCTTTGTCGCCGGTTCTGTTCATGGTGCAAAACTAAGTCAGATAAATCTCAAGTCTTTGCTGGCACACATTCTTGAGGAGTTGGTCCCCAGACAATTCGGTCCTCGTGGCGGTCCACTCACACCAATGATTGTAAAAAATGAAGTCTCTTGAATTATACAGTATATTGATTAACCTCCTTAAGGTGAATTAGCTTATTATCAGGTAAGTTAAAGTTGGGATCAGCGTATGGAGTCACTAAATTACAGCCAATGTTTTAAAAGTTGTTGAGAGGCAAGACAAGACACAAGAATGATTCAAGAATGTTTATTTATTTGTATATATATATATATACATATATATATATATATATAATTTTTGCGACAACATCACAACAGCACCTAAGCGAACCCCTTTTCCATCAGTTGCTGCATGGATAGAATGGCTGTAGGCTTCAACTCTAGAGAAAGAGAGAGCAAGAGACAGAGAGAGAGAAATAAGAAACGTTTGTTTAACATATTCAACTGGTTTATATATATATATATAAAAGTGAAAGTCCTTGCAGCATGTGGTGCATCTCTTCAATGTGGGCAGGGATCTCCATTTTTCGATTGTTAAATGTATCTTGAAAAAGAGAGAGCCTACTTGTTAAAATATTTTGAGATCATGAAAATATCCCTAGTGCCTTTTTTAATCATCTGTCCTACAATGAGCCTAACCAAATCCATAAAATCACTTCATATTGGCCATGCAGAACATGACAGAAACTAACACATGATATCAATGGACTGTATGTGGAGTAAACCTGCAGACTAGGCCAAATTGTAACAAGCTATTAAAATTGCCAAACGCCTCATTCATCATTGCAAAACAATGCCAAAACAACAGGCTAACACATACTGCAACTAGGCAGTCAGTGCAGTTTAATTATGAAAGATATTTTATACATAAATATGGTAAAACAACGACTATTAAGCCAGTATTCACACCAATACATTAAGATTAAGATGCAGGTAAATCTTAAAAACTTTACATCAACCATGCTCTTGTCATCTGATAAGTTTAATTAATGTGCAGGCTAGATTCACTTATAATACTTCGTCATTTAAACTCAACATGGATTTATGAAATCATGGCCACGAATTAACGTCGTAGTAATTAATAAAACTACCTCACAAATTCTTAATTTGGTGGGAATTAATTATTAATTCATAGTTAGCAGTTCTCACTATGTAAACTTCGCACCGTTTACACGTTATAAAATAAAACTTAATTAAATATCAGTACTCACCGTCTGATTGCTGTCCACGTCGTCCATCTTTAATTAGTCTTGATCCAGTACGGTAGGTGGCGCTGTCACAAAAAAACTAGGGTCCTAAAGCTGCGGTCCGAGAGTTGCGGTCCTGAAACTGCAGCCTCCTGTTGTGCAGGAATACCCTTCTCGTGTGTGTATTTGTGTGTTTACATTTAATTGTTAATTCCAATCACCAAGCTTGTAATGTTGAACACTTGAAACCTAAAAGTACAGTCAAAGATTGTATATGCACTCTACAAAATAACTTTTGTGACACCCTGAAGTATGTACACATTTTAGGTATTGTGATTTTGGAAGAAGAAGTTTATTTTCCATACATATATTCTATATGTTAGATGTAATAGGGAGCTGAAAACTATCAAGTGTAAATAACTGTTGATTATTGAGTGAGATGGGGACTCTTATTTTGACTAAACTGAGGAGCAGTGTTGGCCATCGCCCTCACAATGGCTGTGATGTACCACACAGACACGTTTGCTCTTGTCTCCTCAGTTTTTCCTGCTTCTGGGAAATGTAGGAGCAAAGGAAACAAAGTTTTCTTCCTTTAGCAAAGGAAAACCAGTCTCTTCTTGACTTATTTTGAAATCTTCCAATGTTTTTACAGGTAGTTTCTAATCTGCCAACACGGCCTTCTGCCTGTAACACTTGCATACACATGTTCCTCTCTATTACAGAAGAACCAAACTAACGGATAGTTGGACAAACAGATTTAAGAGTGTATGATGGATTACATGACTGAAAACTTCTCTTTTTTTCCCGCTTCTGTTCTCATTTGTTTCCAGTAAAGACGATATGTCTCCTTTTGCCGGATCATTTAGAGCAATAATAATGTCCATGTAAAGCAGACTGTTATTTGTGCATAAGTAAAGAATAAGTGTTGGGTGTTGTAGGCTAAATATTAATGGATTATAAGACAATTATAAGAAATAAGGACAAGTATGGATCCCCTGATGCAAAGTCTATCTACAAAAATAATGTGCTGTTTGCTTTTAAACATGATATACGTTCTTGTACAAAGAAAAGCAAATCAGAATATGGATTTTAAATAATCGTTATTTCTTCACGTATTTCTCTTTAAACTAATCAAGTATAGCAGCGGGTCTGCAGCTTCCCATCTTCGACGCATATGCGGCATATTTCGGGTGATAAAGATACGTCGTATAGATGTCATTTATAGTGAAGAGATTCAGTTAACAGCTCAAACAGCCGATCTACAGATGATCAAAATACGACTAAAAACATTATCCGATGTTTATCAGATGACGCGCTCTTTAGCAGATGTCTCCGCGACGTCCGTCTGCTGATTATCATTATAATGAAAGAGTTTGTTTTTGACTTACCCCGCTCTCCTAGTAATTAACAAATAAAAGTGCTCCAAAAGATTTTCTAAATTAACTTCATGAAAAAAATGAAACAAAATATAACCACTTTGTTTCAGAAAACTGAAGTATTTTACTAGCTGAAACAGTGCTATAAGCTGTTTATGGACAGTTTATCTGTTCAGATGAGACACTAGAGCATCCCTTCATTTAGACACAGTGAGGATCTGATCAGAATCAGTGCAGAGGGTCAAGTCTGGAAGATTTCGATGCTAGAGAGAGTCCAGCTGGTTTAGACGAGGACAGAGATCAAGAAAACTACAGGAGATGGTCATCTGAAGGCCATGTGACTCCAGTGGAGGACAGTCCATAAGACACTGAGCTGTGAGATGTTCAGTTTGAAGACCTTAAAACACTTCATTTAGAAATTATATTGTTATTTTATTCATCTTGAGATGTTTTAAGTTTCATTTTCAGTAAGTTACTTTTCGTGTAGAATTGTGCTTCAAATAAAGAACATTATGTTAACCAGATTGTTAGTTAATCAATTTGGCTACATGTCAATATTGCCTATATGGACAGCATTAAAAAAAGTGAATTTGTAAAACGATGCGATGCGGTCAAAAGTTTGGGTGCACCTGACTTTTGTTCTGCTTCACCTAAGAACAAATAAAAAAAGAGTTAATCTTTACATTACATTGTCACTTCTGCCAGAGACTCATTGACCTTTTGTGATAGGAGTGGTTTCACTTGTACACTGTACAGTTAGGATTCTGATTAAAACAGTGTAACTGGGGAGTCTGGAAACACTGCTTGTGAATAATTTGTTAATTTTGTAAACTTTCATCTGAATACATGCGTTTGATGAATAGTGTTGTGCACTTTGTTTCCAACCTCACTTGTTATGAAACTTTAAATTGAAAATATTGTGTGATTTGTTTTGCATTCATTTTTCAGAATAATAAAAAAATCAATATCAAAGTTGATATTTTATGAGGATTTATTTTTGGTCTTTTTGTTCTACAGGTTTTTAACAATTACATCCATGCACAAACAAACTCAAGTGTGGGATTATTTTCATGTGTTTTATACAGTATGTTTCCAGAATAAACTGCTGTTTCAATATTTTGAGCATGTGAAAACATGTGACGGTGAAACAATGCCGCGTTATCAACGTGGATCCAATTTGTAAAATCGAAAGGTGATCCATGGCACCTGATGTTGAATCAATGTTGAAATGCCGACTGGGTAAGGTGAGTTTTATTTACCAATAATTTTAACAAAAAATAATGCATACAATATTGTATTTGACTAACCTATGTTAGCAAATAACTGTGTAGGAAATAACTATTTTCCTTCTCATCTGAACACACGCAAGTCAGAACTAATCAATTGCACTTACTTCTGACAGTGCATTAAAACAGGACTGTGTTTTCCAAAACTATCATAAAGCATTTATGTTTATTGGGAACGGCAGCCCAGAACAGGGCATTTCCTTGTATCGTGCAAGCTGCATATCACTGATATTAACTATATGTCTCCGCTAGGGCTGGGACAACGCGTCGAGGTCATCGATGACGTCGACGCAAAAAATACGTCGACGCAAAATATGCGCATCGATTCGTCGACCTGTTTTTATTTCTCTAAAAAACGTTTCAAAACGTTTACCTTATGTGCGCTGAATATACGCGATGGCCGGATCAACATTCTGTCCAACGTTATATAACCAATCCAGGGGTTTTTCTGCATTGATCTTTTTTTTTGGCGGCTGTCAAAGCGTTATTTGACGGTGAGTGACAGTGACAGAGCGCGTACGAGAGAGAGCCCCGGCTGCGCGCGCACTCACAGTCTTCAAACTACACGAGCGCTTCTTGCTCTCTCCCTCCCTTGTGCATATTAATCAAAATCATTAAACACGATAGAAAAAGGGCGAAACACCAAAGTTTCACGCGCGCTCGCGCACTCACAGTCTTCAAACTACACGAGCGCTTCTTGCTCTCTCCCTCCCTTGTGCATATTAATCAAAATCATTAAACACGATAGAAAAAGGGCGAAACACCAAAGTTTCACGCGCGCTCGCGCACTCACAGTCTTCAAACTACACGAGCGCTTCTTGCTCTCTCCCTCCCTTGTGCATATTAATCAAAATCATTAAACACGATAGAAAAAGGGCGAAACACCAAAGTTTCACGCGCGCTCGCGCACTCACAGTCTTCAAACTACACGAGCGCTTCTTGCTCTCTCCCTCCCTTGTGCATATTAATCAAAATCATTAAACACGATAGAAAAAGGGCGAAACACCAAAGTTTCACGCGCGCTCGCGCACTCACAGTCTTCAAACTACACGAGCGCTTCTTGCTCTCTCCCTCCCTTGTGCATATTAATCAAAATCATTAAACACGATAGAAAAAGGGCGAAACACCAAAGTTTCACGCGCGCTCGCGCACTCACAGTCTTCAAACTACACGAGCGCTTCTTGCTCTCTCCCTCCCTCGTGAATATTAATCAAAATCATTAAACACGATAGAAAAAGGGCGAAACACCAAAGTTTCACGCGCGCTCGCGCACTCACAGTCTTCAAACTACACGAGCGCTTCTTGCTCTCTCCCTCTCTCTCTCTCCCTGCATTCTTAGTCTTTTATTTTGTAATTTTAAGAGCAATAAACATATATTGCAATGTTAAGGAATTGATGTTTTTTTCATTCAGATATGTAAATCAACATGTATAAATTGTTAGTAGTCAATTAATGGGGAGATAATCGAAATCAAATCGGTCTGAAAAAATTAATCGTTAGATTAATCGATGCATCGAAAAAATAATCGCTAGATTAATCGTTTAAAAAATAATCGTTTATCCCAGCCCTATAGACGGTGGGCCGAGGGGAGATTTCATGTTTTCAAACGATCTGTGGCGAGGGATAACCCAGTTTTTTATATGTAACCGCTACGCTTTTCAACAAAGCAAATAAAAATTGTTGCCACTCAAACACTTTGCACATTACTATAATATCGGTCATTTTCTCCAGGTTATTTTCCCGGCGAATAGAGCAAGCAGCTACTTGCGGGGTCCGACCTGCATGACGTATTTGTTGCCTTCAGCCAATAGCGTGCGTGGAAAGTGTCGGCGATTCGTTTGTGAACGCACTGGCGAGCTTCGCGCCAAGGATTTAAGATTGTACTATTTAAGATAAGAACTATTTTACCTAATTTTGCTACATATTCAGTTTGACACAAAATTATAATGTAGAGGTTACGTTATACATTTATATTTGTTTTTATTTTATGTAACCAACTTTGTCATACGATATCCTATCATTTCTTTGTAATCTTTAATAAATACACCCTTCTGATTTAACACATTTGACATAATGGTATTGCTTGGAAACAGCGTCATGAAAAAATGAGACAGACAATACTTTTTTTCCCGCCCATGTTTACTTGGATGAAATGAAAAAACATGAAGTGCTGTATGCATATATTTGAGGGAAGTGGTGGACCCACCATTCCATTTACAGACATAAGTTGGGAGAAATTTATTAAATCAGTGTTTCTGTGGAAAGACCTTGAGGGCATAGATGGTATCATTGCAGAAGAGGCAGTACAGGCATACAAGTTACAAAGCCAGGAACCTACAAACCAGTTAGTCAAACCAGCTAACACTGGCTACCACAGGGAGTGCTACAGTCATTTCACAAATATTACGAAGATAAAACGAGCACAAAGGAGAAGAGAGAAGGCAGTATCAGTTGAAGAAACTGCAAAGAAAGGTTGGTATTATATTGTATAGACAGGCAGTGCAGTATTGGACATACAGTACAGGTCAAAAGTTTGGAAACTACTATTTTTAATGTTTTTTTTTAATGAGTTTCTTCCGCTCATCAAGCCTGCATTTATTTTATCTAAAATACAGGGGAAAAATTTAATATTGTGATTATATTATTACAATTAAAATAATTGATTTTCAATTTATTATACTTTAAAGTATCATTTATTTCTGTGATGCAAAGCTGAATTTTTAGGATCATTATCACACAATCCTTTAGAAATCATTCTAATATGATGATTCATTATCAAAGTTGGAAACAGTTCTGCTGCTTAATATTTGTTCAGAACATGTGATACTTTTGTATGATACTTTGATGAATAAAAAGTAAAACAAAACAAAAAAAGCAGCAGCAGCTATGTTTTTAAAATGCAAGTATTTTGTAACAACATATTTTATATATATAAATAAATATATAATATATAAATATATTTAAAAAAAAATCTTTTTTTAAATAAAATCAATACTTTTATTCAGCAAGGATGTGTTAAATTGATAAAAAGTGATAGTAAATAAGATTTATATTATTTGAGTTTTTTTCTTTTTAATCTTTTATTCATCAAATACATTAGCAGAACTGTTTGCAACACTCATAAAAAAATCAGAATATTAGAATGATTTCTAATGATCATGTGATAGACTGATGTTACATGTGACACTGAAGACTGAAGTAATGATGCTATTTTTTTTTTTAAATCACTATCAAAGTTAATTTATATATATATATATATATTTTTTTTTTCTACTCATTTATGCAGGCTTGAGTAGAAGAGACTTTCAAAAACAAAAAAATCGTAATGTTTTCTAAATTTTTGACCTGTACAGTGCAGAATGGACAGTAATATACAGTTAAGAAAGTAGTATTTACAGTAATATAAATTAAATATTATATAAGAGCAGAATAGATATACAGTATGAACAACACATACAGATATGTGCAGTGTAGTTGCAGTAACAACATAAGATTAGTTCAAAAAACTACTTGAAATGTTTTGGCAAACTTTTAAGTTGGCTTAAAGCCTAGCCCAAAAGTTAAGGCAATAAAGTTCAATAGACAGGTAGAAAGAAAAAAAGAAATAGATAAGAAAAAAAAAGAAAAGGTTAGAAAGAAATCTAGAAAGAAGGATAGATAGAAAAAAGAAAGATATGAAGGAAGTAGGTTTAATTGAGTCTAGGACTTCAGGGAGTTTAGATTTGAGTTAACTTAATATAGCTACACAATGAATTAACTAATATAATAAAAACACCCTGCAAAAATGAACCTTTCCTATTATGGCCTCATTAACATCAACAAGGACGGACACCTGAAAGCTGTGAAACAGGTTTATTACCCATGTTAAGGGAACAGGTGGAACCAATATACCCTGCCGAAAGTTACAAACCATTTTTCTTTAATCAGTAATGTGGGGAAGGGTGCAGAACCTAAATCTATTGTTTTGCACTTTTAGTGGTAGAGGCAGAGGATGGTGATGCAACTCCAGTTAAAACACGGGCTCTGAGATCTTACGCCCGTGATTCCTGCACGTTCAAGCGGGCCCCACACCTGCTTCCAGTACAATGCATTATATGCAAACATGAGAAGTACAAGGTTCAGTCACACAGTAGGAAAAGGGTAAAAGAAAAGCTAACACAGTGTGAAACACTCCATGCCGGGAAATTGCTACTCGCCGCTGAAGGGAAAAGGGACGAGTCTCTCCTTCTCCATATCCAAGACAGGGACTTGGTGGCTAGTGAAGCACGGTATCACTTCACTTGCTATCGAGATTATACCCGGTATCTGACCACACACAAAATTAGTGAACATTGCAGCTTATAAGGCACACTCACTTAAGTCAAGACTTCACAAGTCTCATCCCTTCTTGAAATTCCTGAAGGCATCCACAACCTACCTTGTATATGTGGACAATCTGTCAGCTGACGAAATTGTGCATGAAGTTGCCGTCTCCTCTGCTTCCTCCTCATCTGAAGAAAGTGAAGGAGAAATGACAAGTCAAGGAAATATAGAAAATGGCACCAACACCACGGATGATTCTCGGGAGTTATATCACGCAGCAATGACACTTAAAGAAATCATTCAAAATACATCAAAAATATACCCAAAGCTACCATGGCCTCCAACAGCAAGTGATCTCACACTGGAAAATGGCATGAGTGTAGTGCCTCACCAACTTTTTAACTTCATTGCATGGATATCAGGAATGTCATCACAACCATCAGATGAACGTGTTGATGTCACTTACGAGGACAACAGAAAAATAGTGTCCACTTGTCAGGACATTATTACCCTGGCAACCAGAGGAAGGTGGCTCATGCCTAAACAGTGCTCACTTGCAATGGCAGTTCGGCATATGACTGGCTCTGCACAGCTTATAGGGCTGTTAAATGGTCTGGGTCACTGCTCATCTAATTCCCAGGTCCTTGAGCATGATACTGCCCTTGCTCATCTACAAATGGAGAGGGGAGAAATATACATCCCTGAAAAAATCAGTGATGAAGTGCCGGTGACTCTTGTCTGGGACAATAATGACACACACATTCCTGATATTACCAAGCTACATGCCCATCTTGGCGAAGACAAATGTGATGCCCTTGTAGGTCTGCATGCCTTTTCTGGATGTGACACAGTGAGCGCTCTGCATAAGGTTGGAAAAGAAAAAGCATACAAAAAACTAAGTTCAAAAACAGAATACATCACCATGTTTAGAGAACTAGGAACAAGTTTCACCCCATCACCAGAACTATGTGAGGCTCTGGAAGCTTACACGTGTGATCTATATGATCAGAAGGACTGCCAAGATGTCAATATTGCAAGGGCTAACCTGTTCAAATCAGGTAAATGTTCTGAGAGAGACTTGCCTCCAAACAAAGACTCCTTGCATAAACACATCCAGCGGGCAAGCTATCAGGCTGCAGTACACAGGAGGTGTCTTGAGTGCATGCCAGACATTCCTCCTCCTGTAAATCATGGCTGGAAGATGGTAGGAGATTTCTACGGAGTAGACTGGATGACTCTTCCGCCAGCTCCAGAGGCCATACTGGAACTTGTGCACTGCTCATGTAAAAAATGAATTGTGTTAAAGGTAGATGCACATGTAAACTGCATGAGCTGCCATGTACAAACCTCTGTCAGTGTGTAAACTGTGACAATAAGTCACTTGAAGATGACTAGGGCACATGTGTGTATGCATGTACACATGTGGGGAGATGTGTGTTTGCTACTCTTGCAGAAGTAAATCTGTATGACAGGATATGTACATTATAACTCTGCTTTGTTTGATAGTCTATGTTTTTTTATAGTTATACTTATAATCTTGTTTGTTTTGCATGCAGTTTATGTTCTTTGATTGTGATCATCTTATTTCTAATACATACAGTTCTAACTAACGTTAGAGTTCTTAGCTCTCCAGTTTGAATATTGATTAGATTATTAGGATACTGACTCTATAACGTTATGTCAGATGTAACTGGTAATTAAATATATATGTCTTAAACATCAACAGGTTCATGTTCGCCTTGAGTTTTTGGCGAACGTTTGCAAAACGATCTGAGATAATTATCAACCAACATAAAGTGGAGCTGTAGTCTATGCGAGTTGGACGAAGTGTCACCGTTAGAATGTAATGTTTACACCAAATCAAATATGTAATCGCATGATGCGATTTACTGCCAGAGCAGTTAAATATGATATTCTAAACGGCTCTGGCTACTGCTAGTTCGCCAGCTGAAACGTTACCCTACTTAAAACGACACTAACGAGACGCTTACACACGTTTGAACAACACAGTGTACAAAACAAACATTTTATATAAATATATTCTAATTAAATGAATACTTACAATCACACAAAGAATGTCCTTGACGATCAATGCGCTGCTGGTGCTCGTGTCTGATAGCTAAATCATTCGTGTAACAGCTGTTCTAAATAAACTACATCTGATTGGATAGTAATAATCCCATGTCAGTATCTTGCCGCGCTATTGGCTCAACTAATATAGTAGGCAACCGCGTTTGCCTGCATATTTACGGATCGTGCATTATGATTTCGGGGAAAATGTGCAATAAATGGGAGTGGCAACACTTTTCATATCGTTGAGAATAAAACAACCATCCCAACTTTACAAATCCAGGTTCTCCCTCCATGGGGATCATTCATTTCGAAAAGTAAAGCAGATACGGACCCTCGGCCCACCGTCTACTAGTCTCAGCGTTACCGTCTGGGCAGAACTATTGTTCCAGCCACCAAAGACAGATTCACAAATAACCTGCCTGATCTATCTCAACTGCTATTTGTACCCAAAAATACACATGAATTAGACGAAATTACTGACAACATGGGCACTATTTTCTCTAATACATTAGAAGCTGTTGCCCCCATCAAATTGAAAAAGGTTAGAGAAAAACGTACTGTGCCATGGTATAACAGTAATACTCACTCTCTCAAGAAAGTAACTCGTAGTCTTGAACGCAAATGGAGAAAAACTAACTTGGAAGTTTTTAAAATTGCATGGAAACACAGTATGTCCAGCTATAGACAGGCTCTAAAAACTGCTAGGGCAGAGCATATCCACAAACTCATTGAAAATAACCAAAACAATCCAAGGTTTTTATTTAGCACAGTGGCTAAATTAACAAATTACCAGACGCCACCTGATTCAAATATTCCACCAACGTTAAATAGTAATGACTTTATGAATTTCTTCACTGATAAAATAGATAACATTAGAAATACAATAGCGAATGTAGATTCTACAGCGTCTTACACTTCAATTTCATCCATCGCACCCAAAGATAAACTGCAGTGCTTTACAACTATAGGACAGGAAGAGCTAAATAAACTTATCACTGTATCTAAACCAACAACATGTTTATTAGATCCTGTACCCACTAAATTACTGAAAGAGCTGTTACCTGTAACCGAAGAACCGCTTCTCATTATCATTAACTCGTCATTATCTTAAAAAAACACTATACAAATAAACTCGAACTGAATTGAATTGAATGAAATGTTTCTTGAGCAGCAGATCAGCATATTAGTGTGACACTGAAGACTGGAGTAATGATGCTGAATATTCAGCTTTGATCACAGAAATAAGTTACTTTTTAAAATATATTCAAATAGAAAACAGTTATTTTAAACAGTAAAAATATTTCTAAAAAGTCTACTTTGGATCGAATAAATGCAGGCTTGGTGAGCAGAAGAGACTTCTTTATAAAACCTTACAAAATCTTACTGATCAAAACCTTTTGACTAGTGTATATATGATCAAATTTATTCAGTAGAACTTTCTAAAATGTTTTTTAATTTGAAATTAGAACCTGAATCTTTCAAAGCGATTGCCATTAAAAATACCATGGTAACTTTTTGGTATCATCCAGTTAAAAAAGTTTAGACTGTCTAATTACTGTAATAAATATGGGGGATTATTAATTTTGATTGGCTGTGATCTGGCAGATGTGAACTTTATACAGCGTGTTCTCTTTTCTATTGATGTGAGGAGAGACTGATTGGACTCACCTGGAGCAGAGGTCATTTAACAGACAATGTGGAGAGGACAGGAAAGAGGGGATGAGGTTTTGGCTTTTGCGTTTCGATGAAAAAAACGGGGACGCTTTTTGGGTTGCTCGAGACCATTAGGGTTTGTCTGATACAGTATTTTTTTTAGTGCCAAATTTGACCAGAAATTGTGATTTTCCATTTCTAGTCTACAATATGTATCCTAGTGTACAATGCGTATTTATTTTGAAGGTGATGAAGGAAGCAGCAGTAACTAGTGCTGTTAGTGCTCCTGCTGTTGAACAAGAGAGGGAGGACAGTTCAGCTTTTGAGTCAGGGCACGATCCTTCAGGGAAAGTTTAAGCTATAAGCAAAACTAAACATGCTGCTATACTCTTAGAAAAATATATGTGCTTTTATGATCTATAAGGTCATCCGTAGTAGGACTGTGATCATTGGGACATACAATTGATGGTTGCATAATTACAACCCGAATTCCGGAAAAGTTGGGACGTTTTTTAAATTTTAATAAAATGAAAACTAAAGGACACTTTTATCCACTTAATTAGCTCATTTAAAATTTAATGCCTGCTACAGGTCTCAAAAAAATTGGCACGGGGGCAACAAATGGCTAAAAAAGCAAGCAGTTTTGAAAAGATTCAGCTGGGAGAACATCTAGTGATTAATTAAGTTAATTGATATCAGGTCTGTAACATGATTAGCTATAAAAGCTTTGTTTTAGAGAAGCAGAGTCTCTCAGAAGTAAAGATGGGCAGAGGCTCTCCAATCTGTGAAAGACTGCGTAAAAAAATTGTGGAAAACTTTAAAAACAATGTTCCTCAACGTCAAATTGCAAAGGCTTTGCAAATCTCATCATCTACAGTGCATAACATCATCAAAAGATTCAGAGAAACTGGAGAAATCTCTGTGCGTAAGGGACAAGGCCGGAGACCTTTATTGGATGCCCGTGGTCTTCGGGCTCTCAGACGACACTGCATCACTCATCGGCATGATTGTGTCAATGACATTACTAAATGGCCCCAGGAATACTTTCAGAAACCACTGTCGGTAAACACAATCCGCAGTGCCATCAGCAGATGCCAACTAAAGCTCTATCATGCAAAAAGGAAGCCATATGTGAACATGGTCCAGAAGCGCCGTCGTGTCCTGTGGGCCAAGGCTCATTTAAAATGGACTATTTCAAAGTGGAATAGTGTTTTATGGTCAGACGAGTCCAAATTTGACATTCTTGTTGGAAATCACGGACGCCGTGTCCTCCGGGCTAAAGAGGAGGGAGACCTTCCAGCATGTTATCAGCGTTCAGTTCAAAAGCCAGCATCTCTGATGGTATGGGGGTGCATAAGTGCATACGGTATGGACAGCTTGCATGTTTTGGAAGGCTCTGTGAATGCTGAAAGGTATATAAAGGTTTTAGAGCAACATATGCTTCCCTCCAAACAACGTCTATTTCAGGGAAGGCCTTGTTTATTTCAGCAGGACAATGCAAAACCACATACTGCAGCTATAACAACAGCATGGCTTCGTCGTAGAAGAGTCCGGGTGCTAACCTGGCCTGCCTGCAGTCCAGATCTTTCACCTATAGAGAACATTTGGCGCATCATTAAACGAAAAATACGTCAAAGACGACCACGAACTCTTCAGCAGCTGGAAATCTATATAAGGCAAGAATGGGACCAAATTCCAACAGCAAAACTCCAGCAACTCATAGCCTCAATGCCCAGACGTCTTCAAACTGTTTTGAAAAGAAAAGGAGATGCTACACCATGGTAAACATGCCCCGTCCCAACTATTTTGAGACCTGTAGCAGAAATCAAAATTGAAATGAGCTCATTTTGTGCATAAAATTGTAAACTTTCTCAGTTTAAACATTTGCTATGTTATCTATGTTCTATTGTTGATAAAATATTGGCTCATGTGATTTGAAATTCTTTTAGTTTTTATTTTATTAAAATTTAAAAAACGTCCCAACTTTTCTGGAATTCGGGTTGTAAGGTAGATTATTGAAAGTGCTTATTTCATATTGCAGAGAAACTCAATGTGCAGAGTGAGAGAGAGAGAGATTCGGGGAAAGATGATAGAGAGTGAATGCCTTGATACTCCATATGATGTTTTTGCCCGTCCACAGTCTAAGGATTTTGATTTATTTTTTAAGTTTCACCCAATTCAAACAACTGAAAGAGCCAAATAGTTTATCAGTCTGGTGGACACATGAATTGTGTGGTGACTGCAGCAACAGAGGTGGCCTGGGGTGGAGTCAGATTCCCTGATTTACTGTCCCAGTCCGCCACTGCCTGTGCTCCTCCATATAGCCCCCCCCCCCCCCTTTTAAATAAAAGAGGAGAAGTTTATTACAACACGTTTGTATTTTGATAATGGAAGATGTACACACACACAGGAAACAACATTATACACAAATCGCTTTAGTTAAAAGCGTCTGTCAAATGAGCACATATGTAAATATTATGTTCATATGCTCTAACAAATCATTTCTCATTAAATTATTTTATAAAACATTTTAAAAATAAAAAAAGAGAGTAATCGTAAGATCAGGATTAGCGTTAACCCACATCGTTTCCTGCTCGAACTAGAGGGGGAGGGGTGAGTCATGTGACGCTCAGCTGGTTTCAGTAAGGTCCTGTAAACAACTGTAAAACGGCTCCCTGCAGCACTTTTTCTGTATTTGTATTCGTCGTTTGACTGGAACAGAGATCATCTCATCATGTCTGGAAGAGGCAAAGGTGGTAAAGGGCTGGGGAAAGGAGGCGCTAAGCGTCACCGTAAAGTGCTGCGCGATAACATCCAGGGAATCACCAAACCCGCCATTCGTCGTCTAGCTCGCCGCGGTGGAGTCAAGCGCATCTCCGGTCTGATCTACGAGGAGACCCGCGGTGTGCTGAAGGTGTTCCTGGAGAACGTGATCCGCGACGCCGTCACTTACACCGAACACGCCAAGAGAAAGACCGTCACCGCCATGGACGTTGTGTACGCGCTCAAACGACAGGGACGCACCTTGTACGGCTTCGGAGGATAAACCGCTTCAGATCAGAGAACAAACCCAACGGCTCTTTTAAGAGCCACCCACACTCTCACTTAAAGAGCTCGCGCTGCTGTTGTGTGCTGAACATGAGAACTACGTTTACACAGTCGTTACAAATTAGTGATGGGATTTATGGCTCTTTGAGGGGATCCGGATCTTCGCGATCCGTTCCTTTCAAAGAGCCGTTCAAAAGAAGCTCTTTTTAAATATTTAGTCAGTTTTAAGAAGCTTGGAGGCATCTCAGTTTATCCTGGAAATAATTACTGGGAGGAAAAATGAGGTGAGATTTGTAGTCAAAAAATTAAAACTCCGATATCACACACCAATATCTGAGTTTGAATTATTCTGAAATATTGATTATTACCTCGTTTGTCATGTGTGGACTATATTCCATAGGGTTGCACAAATCCCTCTGCTTATACAGTGACAGTATTTAAAGTAGATACAATTAGAATAAATAAAATGGAAATGTCTACATACTACATACTATTACTACTGTAAACTTTGCAAATAGGACATCAGCCCCTTCAAGTCAATGAACAATAACAAAGTGGGCTGCAATGAACATGCACAACTAATAACTAATATCATCACGCTATAAAGGGTTTGCCTGCGCTGGGTGCGCCCCTCCCCCTATAACTGTTCTGTCTCGCGGAGGAGCTCATTTGTGTGCATCTGTGTGAAACGCATAGGAAAAAAGAACGACAGAAAGAACGGCTCCCCTCCAGCCGAGACTCGGCTCCCATCGTTCATGTTTATGAGCCGTTCAAAAGAATCGGTTCGTTCGCGAACGTCACAACTCTATTACAAATAATACATTTAGTGTTGATTACAGATAATGTTTTAGAGATGCTTTACGCTATTATTATGTTATTACATTAACGATGCCTTAAAACAGCCGTACACTGGGTACTTTTCATTGAAACAAAAAAAATAAAAGATATTATAGCATGATTATTATAATCTGTTTAAGTTAAAAGATGGTATCTGATTTAAGCCTCAAAAATTTAATGCTACAGACGTTGAAGAATTCGAGCAGAATGGTGCAGAAGATAAAGGCGAATGTTATTTCTGTTAACTGTATAGCAACAGAGCTCCAGGTTATCAAGTCATGTCACCTTTATTTATATAGTGTTTCTAACAAGACCAATTGTGTCAAAGCAGCTTTAATTACAGTATTAAATATGAAAATTGTCAAAAATGCAAAAGAACAAAAGTAAACGCTCAATGTTCAGTTAAACAATCGATGCTTTATAGGTATTTTTCCTCCGTGATTTCCTTATTGATTTTATAATAGTTTCATATTAAATGTGTGCCTGATATTTATCTGTAACTATTTATTTTCTCAAAATATTATAAAAATAGCGGGAAATGAAACAAAGGAAACCCAGTCGGGTGGGTGTCGTTCAAACATGGAGTGGTGGGTGGAGCTATGATTTAAGCGCCTGTGATTGGCTCTGCTCCAGTTCATAACGCCTTGAATGATCCAATTAAATACAAGTTTATGGGTCTGACCAATGACAACACGGAATCACAAGGTCCCACAGAATTAGCATAGGCGAGTGAATAAATAGCCCGGTATGAGTTCAGCCTGCTACTGATATCTAAGAGTTTGAGTCGAAAACATTATCATGCCTGAACCAGCGAAGTCCGCGCCGAAGAAAGGCTCCAAGAAGGCCGTCACCAAGAGCGCCGCGAAAGGAGGAAAGAAATGCAGAAAGTCCAGGAAGGAGAGCTACGCCATCTACGTGTATAAAGTGCTGAAGCAGGTTCATCCTGACACCGGGATCTCTTCGAAGGCGATGGGCATCATGAACTCTTTCGTCAACGACATCTTCGAGCGCATCGCCGGTGAGTCGTCTCGTCTCGCTCACTACAACAAGCGCTCCACCATCACTTCCCGAGAGATCCAGACCGCCGTGCGTCTGCTGCTGCCCGGGGAGCTGGCCAAACACGCCGTGTCTGAGGGCACCAAGGCCGTCACCAAGTACACCAGCTCCAAGTAGAGCAGTCCGACACCGAGACACACCCCAAAGACTCTTTTAAGAGCCACCCATCCACTCACCCGAAGAGCTCTTTGTTATACTTTAAGTGAAGATGATTTAAACTTCTAGCATTTATTTAAACTTGAACTTTTTTGTTTTCTATCACAAGACCACATGTTGTACCACTTTTGCAACTACTGTTGCCTTTATCAATATTAAGTGATTTCATATTAACTAAAATGTTTTTTTTGTCTTCACATGTGGTCAGTTACAGAAAAATAATGGATAATATATAGACAGGCGTGTTATGCCCAAGCGCTCAAGATTGTGCATAAATCAGTCGCTTCAAAACACTGGCAGTGATTACGAGCATGAGAGGAAAAGACATTTTAATTATTTATTAAATTCCAGATTATGAGAAATTACAAAGAGAAACAATATTGTGTGTATTAATAAATTGCATAGATGATTTTTTTCCCCTTATCCTATCTATCTATCGCCCTCTGCTGAGCATCTATGGACAAAACCATTTCTGACTTAAACTAGGCTTTTCTTTAACCGACAGATGGCAGAACTCTACACCCAACACCTAGATTAATATCCAGAAACATATTACAGTATATTTAATTTAGATCATAATTTAAGTTTTTCTTTTCATATATATCACATGCAAGATAATGGTATAGTTGAGGAATTGTGTGGTAGATAGATACAACAGTACTTTGAACCTCCAAAAAAAATCACAGCTCTCCTCTTATTTAAATTCAACATCATTAATAAAACAGTTGAGCATAATTTACCTGATCTTAGCGCACGCTTGCTTGTGTAAAAAACTACAATTGATAGAAGTCAGGAAATACGTTTTGGGAACTCAAGGGAAAACCCCATGTAGATTACGCTCTATTTGTTATATTCATTATTGCAGTCGAAACGGTCTCGTTCAGTGCGGTGTCGGTGGCTCTTAAAAGACAATGAGGAAGAGAAAAAAACAGCACACGGTGGAAGATGCGGCGGGAAATGCGGCAGTGAATAGACATTGAATTAGAGTTCCTTTATAATTTTGCCATTTTAAGTTACAAGAAAATCTAATTAAAAATGTTAATAAAAGATAAAAACAAATGTAAAAGAAGAAATAAAAAAATAAAAGAATAATGGCATGGCCCTACTTTACATATGATATAATAATCATGTATGGCTCCCATAATTGTACAAAGTCCTTTATTTTACTCTTGGAGATATAAGTCAGCCTTTCCAGTCCAATGCACTCTTCTTTTATCCATTGTTTAATAGAAGGTGCTTCCATGCTCTTCCAGTTCACAGCAATGGCTCTTCTGGCATGTAATAATCCAAAGTCCAATAGTCTAGTGTGTTTCTTTGTTTGTGAGAAACCTGTATATTCCCAGTACACAAAGTTTGGCACAATGTGGTATTTTAAGATTAAACCGTTCTGACAAACAGTTTATGACATCCTTCCAGAACGTCTGTATATCAGAACATTCCCATAGACAGTGAATCAGACTCCCTTTATAATTTTGGCATTCTGTACATATATCAAGAATATGGCTAGACATATGATTGAGTTTTTCAGGTGTTATATAAACCCTTGTCAACCATTTATACTGTAATAATTTAAGCCGTGTGTTTATGATTTGTTTTGGGCCTTTAAACATTCTTCAGTCCATTCAAATTCCTCTATTTCTTCTTGAATGTCTTTCCTCCATGCGTTTAATTTGTCTACAGCAGACTCTTTAGAGTTAGACATTATTAAATTATTCATTCTGCGTCACCGGGACTTACGGTTTAGAATCGTTTAGAATGTTTGCATGAATAATAAACAGCTGATAACATTATCCACCCCATAATTATAGTATTAACAAACTTTGATGCAATAGACAGGGTATGATTTAAAAATGAGCGTCCCTCCAAAAACATCTAAATTTCTGTCTCTTTAAATACAAAAGACGGAGAAAAACTGCAAAAAGGTCCACTTTTTGAAAAAAAAATAACCCCCGCCCCTTTCAATAGGCTGGCTACGAACCTGATATAAATTCTCAAAAATGCATCACAAAAGTTATGATTTAAGCAGTTGGTAGAGTTGTGACGTTCGCGAACGAACCGATTCTTTTGAACGGCTCATAAACATGAACGATGGGAGCCGAGTCTCGGCTGGAGGGGAGCCGTTCTTTCTGTCGTTCTTTTTTCCTATGCGTTTCACACAGATGCACACAAATGAGCTCCTCCGCGAGACAGAACAGTTATAGGGGAGGGGCGCACCCAGCGCAGGCAAACCCTTTATAGCGTGATGATATTAGTTATTAGTTGTGCACGCATCCTTCACGTGACTACTCCAGTGGAAAAAAACCCTGCATGCCTCTGTCATTGGGTAGGAGCGTTGAAAAAAAGCTGTTTTACACAGACATTCATTGCAGCCCACTTTGTTATTGTTCATTGACTTGAAGTGGCTGATGTCCTATTTGCAAAGTTTATTGATATTGATATTGGTGTGTGATATCTGAGTTTTAATTATTTGACTACAAATCTCACCTCATCATTCTTCCCAGTGATTATTTCCAGGATAAACTGAGATGCCTCCAAGCTGGCTTCTTAAAACTGACTAAATATTTAAAAAGAGCCAAAAGAGCCGTTCTTTTGAACGGCTCTTTGAAAGGAACGGATCGCGAAGATCCGGATCCCCTCAAAGAGCCATAAATCCCATCACTAGCAGTTGGCCACATCCAGTATAATGAATAGATATATCTATCTATCTATCTATCTATCTATCTATCTATCTATCTATCTATCTATCGCCCTCTGCTGAGCATCTATGGACAAAACCATTTCTGACTTAAACTAGGCTTTTCTTTAACCGACAGATGGCAGAACTCTACACCCAACACCTAGATTAATATCCAGAAACATATTACAGTATATTTAATTTAGATCATAATTTAAGTTTTTCTTTTCATATATTTCACATGCAAGATAATTGTATAGTTGAGGAATTGTGTGGTAGATAGATACAACAGTACTTTGAACCTCCAAAAAAATCACAGCTCTCATTTAAATTCAACATCATTAATAAAACAGTTGAGCATAATTTACCTGATCTTAGCGCACGCTTGCTTGTGTACCATCTGAACACAGATGAACACTTTGCATCTATTTATAACAGGTGCAGATGTAATCAAGTTACGCCACAGACTAATGGAGAGTGTAGTCCCGAACTCTTTCATCAGCCCGTTACATACACACACGATTTATGTAGTAACGAAAAACTACAATTGATAGAAGTCAGGAAATACGTTTTGGGAACTCAAGGGAAAACCCCATGTAGATTACGCTCTATTTGTTATATTCATTATTGCAGTCGAAACGGTCTCGTTCAGTGCGGTGTCGGTGGCTCTTAAAAGACAATGAGGAAGAGAAAAAAACAGCACACGGTGGAAGATGCGGCGGGAAATGCGGCAGTGAATAGACATTGAATTAGAGTTCCTTTATAATTTTGCCATTTTAAGTTACAAGAAAATCTAATTAAAAATGTTAATAAAAGATAAAAACAAATGTAAAAGAAGAAATAAAAAAATAAAAGAATAATGGCATGGCCCTACTTTACATATGATATAATAATCATGTATGGCTCCCATAATTGTACAAAGTCCTTTATTTTACTCTTGGAGATATAAGTCAGCCTTTCCAGTCCAATGCACTCTTCTTTTATCCATTGTTTAATAGAAGGTGCTTCCATGCTCTTCCAGTTCACAGCAATGGCTCTTCTGGCATGTAATAATCCAAAGTCCAATAGTCTAGTGTGTTTCTTTGTTTGTGAGAAACCTGTATATTCCCAGTACACAAAGTTTGGCACAATGTGGTATTTTAAGATTAAACCGTTCTGACAAACAGTTTATGACATCCTTCCAGAACGTCTGTATATCAGAACATTCCCATAGACAGTGAATCAGACTCCCTTTATAATTTTGGCATTCTGTACATATATCAAGAATATGGCTAGACATATGATTGAGTTTTTCAGGTGTTATATAAACCCTTGTCAACCATTTATACTGTAATAATTTAAGCCGTGTGTTTATGATTTGTTTTGGGCCTTTAAACATTCTTCAGTCCATTCAAATTCCTCTATTTCTTCTTGAATGTCTTTCCTCCATGCGTTTAATTTGTCTACAGCAGACTCTTTAGAGTTAGACATTATTAAATTATTCATTCTGCGTCACCGGGACTTACGGTTTAGAATCGTTTAGAATGTTTGCATGAATAATAAACAGCTGATAACATTATCCACCCCATAATTATAGTATTAACAAACTTTGATGCAATAGACAGGGTATGATTTAAAAATGAGCGTCCCTCCAAAAACATCTAAATTTCTGTCTCTTTAAATACAAAAGACGGAGAAAAACTGCAAAAAGGTCCACTTTTTGAAAAAAAAATAACCCCCGCCCCTTTCAATAGGCTGGCTACGAACCTGATATAAATTCTCAAAAATGCATCACAAAAGTTATGATTTAAGCAGTTGGTAGAGTTGTGACGTTCGCGAACGAACCGATTCTTTTGAACGGCTCATAAACATGAACGATGGGAGCCGAGTCTCGGCTGGAGGGGAGCCGTTCTTTCTGTCGTTCTTTTTTCCTATGCGTTTCACACAGATGCACACAAATGAGCTCCTCCGCGAGACAGAACAGTTATAGGGGAGGGGCGCACCCAGCGCAGGCAAACCCTTTATAGCGTGATGATATTAGTTATTAGTTGTGCACGCATCCTTCACGTGACTACTCCAGTGGAAAAAAACCCTGCATGCCTCTGTCATTGGGTAGGAGCGTTGAAAAAAAGCTGTTTTACACAGACATTCATTGCAGCCCACTTTGTTATTGTTCATTGACTTGAAGTGGCTGATGTCCTATTTGCAAAGTTTATTGATATTGATATTGGTGTGTGATATCTGAGTTTTAATTATTTGACTACAAATCTCACCTCATCATTCTTCCCAGTGATTATTTCCAGGATAAACTGAGATGCCTCCAAGCTGGCTTCTTAAAACTGACTAAATATTTAAAAAGAGCCAAAAGAGCCGTTCTTTTGAACGGCTCTTTGAAAGGAACGGATCGCGAAGATCCGGATCCCCTCAAAGAGCCATAAATCCCATCACTAGCAGTTGGCCACATCCAGTATAATGAATAGATATATCTATCTATCTATCTATCTATCTATCTATCTATCTATCTATCTATCTATCGCCCTCTGCTGAGCATCTATGGACAAAACCATTTCTGACTTAAACTAGGCTTTTCTTTAACCGACAGATGGCAGAACTCTACACCCAACACCTAGATTAATATCCAGAAACATATTACAGTATATTTAATTTAGATCATAATTTAAGTTTTTCTTTTCATATATTTCACATGCAAGATAATTGTATAGTTGAGGAATTGTGTGGTAGATAGATACAACAGTACTTTGAACCTCCAAAAAAATCACAGCTCTCATTTAAATTCAACATCATTAATAAAACAGTTGAGCATAATTTACCTGATCTTAGCGCACGCTTGCTTGTGTACCATCTGAACACAGATGAACACTTTGCATCTATTTATAACAGGTGCAGATGTAATCAAGTTACGCCACAGACTAATGGAGAGTGTAGTCCCGAACTCTTTCATCAGCCCGTTACATACACACACGATTTATGTAGTAACGAAAAACTACAATTGATAGAAGTCAGGAAATACGTTTTGGGAACTCAAGGGAAAACCCCATGTAGATTACGCTGTATTTGTTATATTCATTATTGCAGTGGAAACGGTCTCGTTCAGTGCGGTGTCGGTGGCTCTTAAAAGAGCCTTTGGGGTGTTTGGCAGCGGCGGGTTTAAGCGCGCTCTCCGCGGATGCGGCGGGCCAGCTGGATGTCTTTGGGCATGATGGTGACTCTCTTGGCGTGGATGGCGCACAGGTTGGTGTCCTCGAACAGACCGACCAGATAAGCCTCGCTGGACTCCTGCAGGGCCATGACAGCGGAGCTCTGGAAGCGCAGGTCCGTCTTGAAATCCTGAGCGATCTCTCGCACCAGACGCTGGAAAGGCAGTTTGCGGATCAGCAGCTCGGTGGACTTCTGATAGCGACGGATCTCTCGGAGAGCCACGGTCCCGGGCCTGTAACGGTGGGGCTTCTTGACGCCGCCGGTGGCTGGGGCGCTCTTCCGGGCAGCTTTAGTAGCGAGCTGCTTCCTCGGGGCTTTACCACCGGTGGATTTACGAGCGGTCTGCTTGGTTCTTGCCATCGCTGCGATCAACTTCTCTCTCCGTTCTGCGCACGTAGAAAAATGCTCCTTCGTCTCGTGCGTCTGCTTTTAAAGCGTCATACGGTCACGAGCGTATGCCGTCATTAGGGTGCAGAGGCTTGTGATTGGCTGATATGTGACGTCTGCACATGACTGCTAGCCAATGACTGCGCAGCTTCTGTTTTCAAACGGGGCTGTTTGTGTTTCCCGCTCAAAATGCTTTGTTCTGTTTAGTTCTTTACGCATCGTTCATTCATTCATGCTCAGAATCAAGGTCTGTTAGCAAAACACAGCACAGTATAATAACATTAATTAATTATTTAATTATTTTCACCATACAAATGTAATGTCTGCCCTGATAAATAAATAAACCTGGGCTATTAAGATCTTGAAGTTCTTTCATGACAATCTTTCTCATATTTTATTCCACATCATATTTAATCCCACAATCAGATCATATATTTAGCAGCTGTTTAAAACCAACACTACTCGATCATCAGCAGACATACAGTGACTGACTATGGTTTTATCAATCATACATCCAGTCTTACAGTCACTTACATTTTCCAGAAATTAATTCATACACACATTAAAAAGTGCTGGTGAAAGTAGACTCTCTTCTGCTTTGAATAACTATCAAAAACATCAATAAATCAGTTTTGGCTTTTAGACAGTTCTACACCTTCCTTCATGGACTTCAAACCAAACTGACTGTTATCAAGATAAACACCTGATGTGATAATTTCCAGAATCTTTGACACAACACTAAAGCAACTGGCATTATAGTTATTCATATTTGTTACACTGAAATAAGGCAGTTTCAAAATAATTAATCATTAATAATAGTGCGTTAATTTAGTTCATTTTCTCCTTCAATCGTATGTATGGTGTGTTATGAATGAAAAGGAAAGTAAATCGCTCTCTAACAGATGAAGTGTGTGGCTCTTAAAAGAGCCTTTGTGTTGGAGAAGCAGAGCGGACTCGGTTTACTTGGCTTTGGCGGGTTTCTCGCTCTTCTTGGGCAGCAGCACGGCCTGGATGTTGGGCAGCACGCCGCCCTGAGCGATGGTCACTCGACCCAGGAGTTTGTTGAGCTCCTCATCATTGCGCACCGCCAGCTGCAGGTGACGGGGAATGATGCGGGTCTTCTTGTTGTCTCTCGCGGCGTTTCCAGCCAACTCCAGGATCTCAGCGGTCAGATACTCGAGCACAGCCGCCAGATAGACGGGAGCTCCGGCACCGACGCGCTCTGCGTAGTTCCCTTTGCGGAGAAGTCTGTGAACACGACCGACGGGGAACTGCAGCCCTGCTCTGGAGGAGCGAGTCTTGGCCTTCGCTCTCGCTTTACCGCCGGTTTTGCCTCTTCCGCTCATCTTCAGTGACAAAATGCTTCAACTTTACAAAACAGAAATAATAACTTTCTGAGCTCTGGTGAGCTGCTTTTAGAAGAGCGTGACAGTCGCCCATTGGTTTAGACATTGTAAGATTTTAAACCAATCACTGAACTTCCCTCCAACACCCGCCAAAGCCACGCCTCCACATCTGCGCGCGGACTGAGCAGCATTTCAAATTACAAATGAGGACAATGGAGCAATATATACAAGTGTTATAAAAAAAAAGGCGCAGTTTAACGCAGTACATGTAGAAAGTTTTTTTTTTTTTTTTTTGCATTAACGTTATCTAATAATAAAAAATAAAAAACTAAACATAATAGACCAAGGCGGTGTTAATCAACAAAACAGCAATGATATACAAGTGTTATAACAAGTCTCAGTTTAACGCAGTACATGTGGAAAGGTTTTTTTTTTTTTTTTTGCATTAAAGTTATATAATAATACAAAATAAATAAATAATATAAGTTCAGGTGGTGTTAAGAGGCCCGCTTTTGCTTGTTATATTATATAATTTAAGTAAAAAACGGATAATATACACAACTTTAGAAAAGCTAACGTAAACGTTATTTATTATTATCACTTCCACTAATAGTGTGAGTGCAGGTCTTTCTTTTGCTCTTTCTTTCGAGTTTGTGGGTGGCTCTGAAAAGAGCCGTTGGGGAAGAAACAAGAAGAGTTTTATTTCTTCTTGGGAGCTGCCTTTTTAGGCTTGGCAGCTTTAGGCTTTGCCGTCTTGGGTTTGGCGGTCTTGGCCTTTTTGGGGCTCTTGGCTGCTTTCTTGGGCGCCGCGGGCTTCTTTGCTTTCTTGGGGCTCTTCGTCGCCTTCTTGGGGCTCTTTGTGGCCTTCTTAGCGGCGGTAGTGGGTTTCTTGGCCTTCTTGGGGTGTGCAAAAGGCTCAAGTGATGTGAATATGGACAGAGTATGTACAGCGAGTGTTCGTTCAGACCACGCCTTTTTTCTGACATGTTGCGACATGCCCTGGCTTGTAGAGAACGGCTGTCAGTTTAGTTTCAGTTTCAGTTGAGCTAATCTTCGCATTGTGTTCGTGTGCGTCAGTGACCACAAGTAAGTTGGAACTATATCATATAGATTATAGTTTATATTAGTAATTTATGTTAACGTTGATAGTCATTGACAGCCTTTATATCTGTTGTATGTGTGACTTATATGTTATTCCCATTGTGGTTACGTTTCGGGACATGTTTAGCACTGCTTGTTTAAGTGACTAGAGATAGTTATTCAGTTAACTAAATTGTGTTTATGGAAGTAATATTGATGTTTATTTCCTTTCATTTAGAACCACACCTACACTGTAAAACCATAAGAAATAGTGCCTGTGCATCGCATCTGTATTCCCAAAGTGTGCGTCTGTATTCCCAAAGTGTGCATCTGCATTCCAGAAGTGATATATCTGTATTCCAAAGTGATATATTAAAGCCTTCAACATATATCTCTGCCTTCCGTGTCCTGACTAGACACCCCATATCGTTGACTAATTTTCATAACCAGAGCCCCATTACAATTTATGGTCCTTCGAGCCGGATAGTGTCAATGATATGGCAACCAGTAAAGAAGGAATCAGCCTCCCTGTTTCGCCAGTGCGCCCCAAACGCTCACTGCAACGCCCAAGATATCTGGATGATTTTTTAGTCGAATATTCAGATCAGCATAGCTTAGCGCAGATGCACAGGCACGAAGAGGAGAGGGAGCTACGCAGTCCTGCTAGAAGCATATCCTCAATGTCACCAATGCATAATGCAAATGAAGCCATTGTTCATCAAGCCTTGGAGACAGCGCGGCAACAGAGTGAAACTGCTAAGAAACAAACAGAGCTTTTGGAGTTTTTCCTGCAGCATCATTCCCCTCGGACCTCAGCTCAGTCGTCAAGGAGGTCATCACGGCATCAGACCCCAGTACGCCAACTCTACCCAGACAGAGGAGGTGAACCACAGCCTTTGCCAACCCTTGTTCCTCACCAACACAGAACTGAGGATCACCCAAGTGTAGCTGCAGAACTAACCCATCAGCTAGAACAAATGACACTTCCTCCGTCTCTCAGCCGAGTCACTCAACCCCCTCAGCATACGCTCGTTCCACGCTATGGCGTTCAAGCTATCAAGCAGGATTCTGAACATGATCCACCAGCTCACCTTCAGCCCAGCTATCCCAGAGAGTCAACCCAGGGTCTACAGCCATCAGTAGGCTTATTAAGAAATGCCACATCATATAGCTCACTCTCGTCCTACCCTATATCGGGTAATTGTGAGCCCAGTGCAGCGGCACCCGGCAGCCAATACGAGAAAGGTAGGGAGCCTCAGTTGGAAAATCCACATCTGGTGCCACCTGAGCCTCATACATCACATCTCTCACATGTGGCTCCTCCCAGATCGCTACATGGAAATCCAGCTTTCGATCAGATGATGCCTTTACCTGTGCACCAGTCAATACCTCAGCCTCCTTATGTACCCCAACCTTTCTACCAAGGGAATCCAGCCATGCTGGCCCATTATCCATCCACTGGATATCAGCATACACCCCCCAATATAGAAGGCCCAACATTTCCTGACTTTACCAAGGAGGACAGAGCTCAATATGTGGAGCTACGCCTTTCCCTTAGTACACTCCTCCATCCTTCTCAGTCCGAGCATTACAAGTATGCCATCTTGCTGAAGCATGTCAAGGTGCCACATGCACATCGCCTAGTGCTAGCTCATGCAGAGTCTAGTATGCCCTACTCTGAAGCTCTGAAAGCACTGGATGAACGCTATGGACGTCCATATCAGTTTGTGCTGAAGGAGATAGAGGACATGGAACGCCTACCCCCCATCCGAGATGATAGAGCTCTCGACGAGTTCTCCATCAGAGTGCAGTCGCTGGTAGGGATGCTGAAAGCTCTCCGAGGTGAAGGCCATGAGGAACTCCACTGCGGCTCCAATGTGAAGCGCCTTCTAAGCAGGCTCCCCAAGCACCAGCAAGAGAGATTTCGTCGTCAACAGTATAGGAAGGACCCGGATAAACTGAAGCTAACGCTCATTGAATTTTCAGAGTGGCTGAAGGCAGAAGTCAGATGCCTGGACATTGAGCCCTCACTTCAAGCTCACAGTGAGAAGGATAAGAGGGAATTTAAGCAGCAGAAGTCCAAGGTTAAGATTACTACGGTTATGCATGGGATAGACAGTTCAAGTAACCATCCATCCGACACGCCCTCTCAAGCAGCTCATTCTATGCGAACCCAAGGGAAGGGTAAGATATCCTGCCCTTACTGTGAGGCAGAACACTACCTCAGCCAATGTGAGAGCTTCGCTAGACTTACCAAATCAGAGATGGTGGGCTGGATTAAAGTCAAGAGGAGGTGCTGGAAATGTGGACGTTCTCACCTAGCTTCTGCTTGTGACCTCAAGAAGCCGTGTCGCCTTTGTAAGTCGAAACACCTCTCTGTCCTTCACGAGGTCAACCAGAGGAGTGGGAACGAGCCCACCATCACATCGACGGCAGAGACTCACTACCTGGATCAGCCAAATAGATATAGCCAGGTGCTGTTAAAGATTGTCAGAGTCAATTTGCAATACCAGGATAAAGTGCTTGACACGTATGCAGTGCTGGATGATGGCTCTGAGAGAACCATTCTGCTTTCGTCTGCAGCACGCCACCTAGGAGTACAGGGTCAAGTAGAAGACCTCACACTCCGTACTATCCGCCAAGACATCAAGATACTGTCAGGCTCACGTGTGTCCTTTACGATCACTCCAGCTTCCCAACCAACAAAAAGGTTCTCCATTCAAGGCGCATTCACAGGTGAACACCTAGGCCTCTCTCAGTACAGTTACCCGGTTACTCAGCTCCAGAGAAGATATCGCCATCTACGAGGTCTGGCAATCCCACCCATCGATGGTGTTCAGCCAACCCTCCTGATTGGATCGGATAATGCTGATCTGATCGTTCCGATTGAGCCAGTGCATCTTGGTCCCCCTGGTGGTCCTGCAGCAGTCAAGACTAAGCTCGGTTGGACACTTCAGGGTCCAGCAAAATACCTGCAGCAACAGCTTCCCCCCACACAGTGCTTGTTCACCACAGTTTCCTCCCCTTCTGCTGAGCTGTTCAGTCAAGTTGAACGGTTGTGGCAGTTAGATACACTACCTTTCAAGAGTGAGAGATTGGTGACCAGATCCAGACAGGACAAGTACTCAGTGGACCTATTAGAGGCCGAGACCATCCGTGTAGAAGTAAACGGAGTGCATCGGTACGCTACACCCCTTCTACGAGTCCCAAACATGCCCAAGCTGCAAGTTTCAAAGGAAGTCGTGATGAAGAACCTGCGAAACACAGAGAAGAGGTTAGTACAAGATCCACTGCGTGCATCTACCTACCAGGAGGAGATCAAGAAACTTGAGATTGCTGGGTACGCCACCAAGATTGACTCCTGTGAGGTGGACTCATCCAAGGAGTCGTGGTTTCTGCCCCATCACATGGTCAGACACAATGGCAAGGAGCGGATTGTTTTCAACTGCAGCTTCCAGCTTGGCAGACAAAGTTTGAATAACTACCTCCTTCCTGGTCCAGCCTTAGGACCCTCACTCCTTGGAGTCCTCCTGCGCTTCAGGGAGCATCGAGTCGCAGTAAGTGGAGACATTAAAGGGATGTTTCACCAGGTCCGCCTGCTGGACAGAGACAAGCCTTTGCTGAGGTTCCTTTGGAGGGATCTAAAAACGGACAAACAGCCATCAGTGTACCAGTGGGAGGTTCTGCCGTTCGGGACGACGTGCAGTCCCTGCTGCGCGATCTTTGCTCTTCAGAAACACATCAATGAGTCAAGTCAACCAGGAGAAAATGTCCGCCACAGTGTGGAACAGTGTTTCTACGTCGACAATTGCCTGCAGAGTCTACCCAACGTAGTAGAAGCCAGGAACCTTGTGACGAAGCTTAGAACCATTCTAGCTGCAGGTGGCTTCGATATTCGTCAATGGGCCAGTAACCAGCCAGAGGTGATTCGCAACTTGCCTAAGGAAGCCAAGTCTGACAGCAGCGAAAGATGGGTTTCTCAGACGTATGGTGAAGCTCAAGAAATGATGCTAGGCCTCAGTTGGCACTTCATGGAGGATACACTCCATTACAGGCATCGCCCGGTTTTCCCAAGCCAGACGACCATGCGAAATATCTATAAGATATTAGCAAGCCAGTATGATCCCCTAGGTCATATCCTGCCTTTCACGACAAGGGCCAAAGTTTTGGTCCAGAGACTGTGGGCCAAAGACCGCGACTGGGACGACCCAAACTTACCGGTCGACCTCCTGCAAGCCTGGACTTCATGGGAAGAAGAGCTCCCTCAGCTCTCAACGGTTAGTCTCACCCGGAGTTACTTCCCACTGGACGTGGATGTAAGTGCCATCACCCTCGAGCTTCATGTATTCTGTGATGCATCAGAGTCCGCCTACGGGTCAGTTGCTTACCTACGTGGTGAGGATCCTCATGGCCAAGTCCATGTAGCCTTTGTGCTGGCACGTTCAAGAGTGGCACCGAAGAAACAACAGTCAATGCCACGCCTTGAGCTCTGTGCCGCCCTTACCGGAGCTCAGCTTGCCCAGATGATCCAGAGAGAGCTCACCCTTCAGTTGAGGGACACAGTGCTGTGGTCTGACTCCACCACAGTACTTGCCTGGATACAGTCAGAGTCCTGCAGATACAAGGTGTTTGTAGGGACTCGTGTATCTGAGATTCAGGAGCTGACGGATCACCGGTCATGGAGGTATGTGGACACACAGAATAACCCCGCGGATGCTATCACCAGAGGGATGACACTATCCGACCTAGCCAAGCCAAACCAATTCAGCCAAGGTCCTGCCTTCCTTCGGCTATCACGTGAAAGATGGCCAGCCACAACTTCTTTCGTGGAGGTCACAGATGAGACAGAGATGAAGAGGTCTGCGTTCTGTGGCATTATGTCAGCCATTACGGCTCCAGAGATCCCAGCCACTGAAGACCACTCTACCTTCGAAGATCTCCTTGAGGCAACGAGTAGGTCACTGCATGGGGCGGCCTCCCAGTCAAGCGCCCTCAGTGCAGATGACTACGCAGAAGCAGAACTCAGAATCCTTCAGAGAGCACAATATGATAGCTTTCCAGACGAAGTCAAGTGCCTACAAACAGGGAAAGCACTTCCATCCAGCAGTAGGCTCTTGTCACTTGCTCCAGAGTACGATGTCTCTAGGGGCCTTATCCGAGTAGGTGGTAGGCTGCGCCGTTCTACTAGTCTGGAAGATGATGTCGTACACCCAATTGTGCTGGAACCCAAGCACCATATTACCAAACTTATCATACGACAGTATGACAACAAGTTACACCATTCTGGATCGGAGAGGGTCTTCGCAGAGCTCAGGCGCAAGTTTTGGATCCTCCAAGGCCGAGAAGCTGTGCGTCGTCACCAGAGATCCTGCCCGGAGTGCCAGAAATGGAGAGCAAAGCCTACGATTCCTAAGATGGCAGATCTGCCCCCTTGTCGTCTCCGCCTCCTGAAGCCTCCATTCTATTCAAGTGGAGTAGACTGCTTTGGCCCATTCCAGGTCAAGCGAGGTCGGAGTATGGAAAAGAGATGGGGAATTGTTTTTAAGTGTATGACCACCAGGTGCATTCACCTCGATGTGCTGCCCAACATGGATACCGACTCGTTCCTTATGTCACTCAGAAGGTTCGTGGCTAGACGGGGAACTCCCTTCGAGCTTCTCTCTGACTGTGGGACCAACTTCCGCGGAGGGGAGCATGAGCTCAAGGCAAGTTTTGAGGCCATGTGTGTGGAGCTGCAGACTAAGTTGGCTAAGCACCAGATCCGTTTCCAGTTCAACCCACCAAATGCACCTCACTTTGGTGGAGCCTGGGAGCGGGAAGTCAGATCCATTAAGGCTGCACTCTATGTTACTCTGGGAGCACAGACAGTGACCGAAGAAGTCTTGCAGACAGTCCTGATTGAGGTGGAGGGAATCCTCAACTCCAAGCCACTGGGCTATGTGTCGACAGATGTAGCCGATGTGGATCCCGTGACCCCCAATTACCTCCTCATGGGGCGGCCCGACTCTTCGCTTCCTCAGGTGGTGTACCCTGAGTCTGAGATTCTCAGTCGAAGAAGATGGCGGCACAGTCAGGTGTTAGCTGACCAGTTTTGGACGCATTTCATACGGAACTACTTGCCTTTCTTGCAATCAAGGCAGAAATGGGTAAAGGACACAGAGAACCTCACTGTGGGTACAGTGGTGATGGTAATTGACCAAAGGTTACCTCGTGCATTGTGGCCCGTGGGACGAGTCACAAAGACCATTAGGAATGTCGATGGGAAAGTGAGGACTGCTGAGGTGCAGGTAGATGGGAGGACCTACACCAGACCAGTGGCCAAGCTCATTGAGCTGCCAGCCATACCGGATAATGCCTCGACAGCAGCTCCTGTGGGTAGTTGAGCCTCTCCAGGAGATAATTCACACCGTGAATTATGGGGCGGCTGTGCAAAAGGCTCAAGTGATGTGAATATGGACAGAGTATGTACAGCGAGTGTTCGTTCAGACCACGCCTTTTTTCTGACATGTTGCGACATGCCCTGGCTTGTAGAGAACGGCTGTCAGTTTAGTTTCAGTTTCAGTTGAGCTAATCTTCGCATTGTGTTCGTGTGCGTCAGTGACCACAAGTAAGTTGGAACTATATCATATAGATTATAGTTTATATTAGTAATTTATGTTAACGTTGATAGTCATTGACAGCCTTTATATCTGTTGTATGTGTGACTTATATGTTATTCCCATTGTGGTTACGTTTCGGGACATGTTTAGCACTGCTTGTTTAAGTGACTAGAGATAGTTATTCAGTTAACTAAATTGTGTTTATGGAAGTAATATTGATGTTTATTTCCTTTCATTTAGAACCACACCTACACTGTAAAACCATAAGAAATAGTGCCTGTGCATCGCATCTGTATTCCCAAAGTGTGCGTCTGTATTCCCAAAGTGTGCATCTGCATTCCAGAAGTGATATATCTGTATTCCAAAGTGATATATTAAAGCCTTCAACATATATCTCTGCCTTCCGTGTCCTGACTAGACACCCCATATCGTTGACTAATTTTCATAACCAGAGCCCCATTACATGGGGGATTTCTTAGCGGCGGGCTTCTTTGCAGCTGCGCTCTTGGGCTTCTTGGCAGCAGCGGGTTTCTTGGTCGCGGGCTTCTTGGCTTTAGGAGCCGCTTTCTTCTTGGTCTCGGTCTGCTTCTTGCTGATCTTGAAGGAGCCGGAGGCGCCGGTCCCTTTGACCTGCAGCAGGGCGCCTTTAGTCACCAGGCTCTTGAGGGCGAGCTTGACGCGGGAGTTGTTCTTCTCCACGTCGTAGCCGCCGGCGGCGAGAGCTTTCTTCAGGGCGGCGAGGGACACGCCGCTCCTCTCCTTGGACGCGGACACGGCTTTGACGATCAGATCACTGACGCCGGGGCCTGCTTTCTTGGCTTTGGTGGCGGACTTCTTCTTGGGCGCTTTGGCCGGCGGAGCGGCGGCTGCTGGAGCGGTTTCTGCCATTTCTCGGAGCGGAATCACAGTCTTTCAAACACTGAGTTCAATGAGTGTCGCTCGAGCAGCGCTGCGCTCTTAAACAACACATGAGAACCTTATAGACTCAACCCGCCCGCTCGCGCTTGTGTTTTCTTCTCCTACATTTAGGGGCAAAACTCGAGTGTTAAAATAGTTTAGCGCAGTAGAAACAAAGTCAGCATCAAGCAGAGGTTCTTGGCTTTCTGTGGAGACTAAAACCCGCGGCGAGGAAATGTTGGTTTCGCCCCGGTCAGATCAAACTCGAGGCGAGCATCAGCCACGGAACAGAGCCGCGTGTAAATCTCATGCTTTATTTAAGTGTTAAAGTTGAAAACAGATTAAAATAATCAGCTGTGTGTTTCAGAAACAGTCTGAAGATAAATATAATGAAATGTGTATAAGTGAATGGTGTGTGCAGTGTTTCATACAGCTGTTGTTTTGGGCAGCTTGAAGCACAAACATCTGGAGGCTTCGAGACTTTGTCACTCCTCTTTCTTTCTTTCTTTCTTTCTTTCTTTCTTTCTTTCTTTCGGATATCTGGACATTGTATTTGTCTAAATAGTGTCAGGACGGAGGTAATGCTCACTGGTTCATCTTACAGCTACATAATACTGAGTCTTTCACTTTAAGTCCAGACGGAAATTAAACAAACAAACAAACAAACATTATTTAAATGAGTACCAGCTAAGATATTTGATACTTATTTAAATTATGTTCCTTGTGTTCAGAACTCGGTCAAGACATCTTCTTTTTTTCTTTCTTTTTTTTTTTTATATTTCCAGATTACGTCTTTGAAAAGTTAGTTAATGTGTGTGTTTTCCTGCGTTGATAATTGCAATGCTCTGCTGGCATTGGTTTCAAAAGCTTCCTTAAATCAACAGTTTTAGTTCAGCTGAATCCTGTCTGGAAACAAGGGATCACGTCACTTCCGTCCTGAAATCTTTACACTGCCTTTCAGAGTCTGTGTGCACTTTTAAAGGTTCTTATAAAGCTTCACATTATCTCTCTGAGCTTTTAGCTCCTAAACACCAGCGACCTCCGCTCCTCTGAAACTGGCCTTTTAATGGTTTAGATTACTTCTTAAAAGCGGAAGTGAAGCAAGTTTACATTATATATAAGTGATTTCCACTTCAATAATACTTCATACACATAACAAACACGATTTAAATAACCATGGAAAAAAAAACCTTTAAAAAGTGTTGTTGTTTCACAGGGTTGGTTCGCTCCACAAGTGAAGCACAAATATGTATTTCAGGAATTCCTCAATTAACTTGTTTTCTATCTATTATTCTTTGTTTCTTTCTTACTTTTTGAATAAAAAAGTAAAATAGAAAAATAAATTTGTGTCACTACCCTTCTAATCTCAACATGAGTCTAAAATGACCCATATTCATTTCCACTTATTTTTTTCTTCTTCTAATCATTTATTAATGCAGATGGTCTCAAAGAAATGAATTTTTGACGTCCACAAATCATTGTATATTTTCCCTTCCTTACTTTATAAACAAACACGGTTTTTCTATTTCTTCATCAATTTTACACACATGACCTGTATAGAAACTTTTGTATATTTGCTATTTTTTATTGATTTATTATTTTGCATGTAGAATATTTACTGCAGAAAACTGTCACCTGCCACACATTTCACAACTCAAAATGCATGGCTACATTTCTATAATTCATGCATTTAGTCTTATTTTATAATTTATTTATATCAGTGTGTTTACAGTATGTGTCTGCGGTGCAGAAGCAGCAGCGAGAGCAAGTTATTGTAAGGCGAAAGTACATTAAAATACTGCACGAGCGCGAATCTCTCTGTTCGCACGCAGATTTCCTTTGCTCTGTCACAAAACCATACGTGCTTGCTCAGATACACGCTGCTCTCGCCTGTTACGACTCGTTAATTTGCAGTAAGTTGTGTGTGAGGCGAGGGTTGTGTGTGGTGTTTCTCCTCTCTGTGTTTTCCGAGTGACGGTGTGTGTTATCTCAGTGAGGGTTGTGTGTGGTGTTTCTCCTCTCTGTGTTTTCCGAGTGACGGTGTGTGTTATCTCAGTGAGGGTTGTGTGTGGTGTTTCTCCTCTCGGTGTGTTCTGAGTGACGGTGTGTGTTATCTCAGCGAGGGTTGTGTGTGGTGTTTCTCCTCTCGGTGTGTTCTGAGTGACGGTGTGTGTTATCTCAGCGAGGGTTGTGTGTGGTGTTTCTCCTCTCTGTGTTTTCTGAGTGACGGTGTGTGTTATCTCACTGAGGGTTGTGTGTGGTGTTTCTCCTCTCGGAGTGTTCTGAGTGACGGTGTATGTCATCTCGGCGAGGGTTGTGTGTGGTGTTTCTCATCTCTGTGTTTTCTGAGTGACGGTGTGTGTTATCTCACTGAGGGTTGTGTGTGGTGTTTCTCCTCTCGGAGTGTTCTGAGTGACGGTGTATGTCATCTCAGTGAGGGTTGTGTGTGGTGTTTCTCCTCTCGGTGTGTTCCGAGTGACGGTGTGTGTTATCTCAGCGAGGGTCGTGTGTGGTGTTTCTCCTCTCGGTGTGTTCCGAGTGACGGTGTATGTTATCTCAGCGAGGGTTGTGTGTAGTGTTTCTCCTCTCGGTGTGTTCTGAGTGACGGTGTATGTCATCTCGGCGAGGGTTGTGTGTGGTGTTTCTCCTCTCTGTGTTTTCCGAGTGACGATGTGTGTTATCTCAGTGAGGGTTGTGTGTGGTGTTTCTCCTCTCGGTGTGTTCTGAGTGACGGTGTGTGTTATCTCAGCGAGGGTTGTGTGTGGTGTTTCTCCTCTCGGTGTTTTCTGAGTGACGGTGTGTGTTATCTCAGCGAGGGTCGTGTGTGGTGTTTCTCCTCTCGGTGTGTTCTGAGTGACGGTGTATGTCATCTCGGCCAGGGTTGTGTGTGGTGTTTCTCCTCTCGGTGTTTTCTGAGTGACGGTGTGTCTTATCTCACTGAGGGTTGTGTGTAGTGTTTCTCCTCTCGGTGTGTTCTGAGTGACGGTGTATGTCATCTCGGCGAGGGTTGTGTGTGGTGTTTCTCCTCTCTGTGTTTTCCGAGTGACGGTGTGTGTTATCTCAGTGAGGGTTGTGTGTGGTGTTTCTCCTCTCGGTGTGTTCTGAGTGACGGTGTGTGTTATCTCAGTGATGGTTGTGTGTGGTGTTTCTCCTCTCGGTGTGTTCTGAGTGACGGTGTGTGTTATCTCAGCGAGGGTTGTGTGTGGTGTTTCTCCTCTCGGTGTGTTCCGAGTGACGGTGTGTCTTATCTCGGCGAGGGTTGTGTGTGGTGTTTCTCCTCTCGGTGTGTTCCGAGTGACGGTGTGTGTTATCTCAGCGAGGGTTGTGTGTGGTGTTTCTCCTCTCGGTGTGTTCCGAGTGAAGGTGTTTCATCTCAGTGAGGGTTGTGTGTGGTGTTTCTCCTCTCGGTGTGTTCTGAGTGACGGTGTGTGTTATCTCAGCGAGGGTTGTGTGTAGTGTTTCTCCTCTCGGTGTGTTCCGAGTGACGGTGTGTGTTATCTCAGCGAGGGTTGTGTGTGGTGTTTCTCCTCTCGGTGTGTTCCGAGTGAAGGTGTGTGTTATCTCAGTGAGGGTTGTGTGTGGTGTTTCTCCTCTCGGTGTGTTCCGAGTGACGGTGTGTGTTATCTCAGCGAGGGTTGTGTGTGGTGTTTCTCCTCTCTGTGTGTTCTGAGTGACGGTGTGTGTGTTATCTCAGTGAGGGTTGTGTGTAGTGTTTCTCCTCTCTGTGTGTTCTGAGTGACGGTGTGTGTTATCTCAGCGAGGGTTGTGTGTAGTGTTTCTCCTCTCGGTGTGTTCCGAGTGACGGTGTGTGTTATCTCAGCGAGGGTTGTGTGTGGTGTTTCTCCTCTCGGTGTGTTCCGAGTGAAGGTGTGTGTTATCTCAGTGAGGGTTGTGTGTGGTGTTTCTCCTCTCGGTGTGTTCCGAGTGACGGTGTGTGTTATCTCAGCGAGGGTTGTGTGTGGTGTTTCTCCTCTCGGTGTGTTCCGAGTGACGGTGTGTGTTATCTCAGCGAGGGTTGTGTGTGGTGTTTCTCCTCTCGGTGTGTTCCGAGTGACGGTATGTGTTATCTCAGCGAGGGTTGTGTGTGGTGTTTCTCCTCTCGGTGTGTTCCGAGTGAAGGTGTTTCATCTCAGTGAGGGTTGTGTGTGGTGTTTCTCCTCTCGGTGTGTTCCGAGTGACGGTGTGTGTTATCTCGGCGAGGGTTGTGTGTGGTGTTTCTCCTTTCGGTGTGTTCCGAGTGACGGTGTGTGTTATCTCAGCGAGGGCTGTGTGTGGTGTTTCTCCTCTCTGTGTTTTCCGAGTGACGGTGTGTGTTATCTCAGTGAGGGTTGTGTGTGGTGTTTCTCCTCTCTGTGTTTTCCGAGTGACGGTGTGTGTTATCTCAGTGAGGGTTGTGTGTGGTGTTTCTCCTCTCGGTGTGTTCTGAGTGACGGTGTGTGTTATCTCAGCGAGGGTTGTGTGTGGTGTTTCTCCTCTCGTGTTTTCTGAGTGACGGTGTGTGTTATCTCAGCGAGGGTTGTGTGTGGTGTTTCTCCTCTCTGTGTTTTCTGAGTGACGGTGTGTGTTATCTCACTGAGGGTTGTGTGTGGTGTTTCTCCTCTCGGTGTGTTCCGAGTGACGGTGTGTGTTATCTCAGCGAGGGTTGTGTGTGGTGTTTCTCCTTTCGGTGTGTTCCGAGTGACGGTGTGTGTTATCTCAGCGAGGGCTGTGTGTGGTGTTTCTCCTCTCTGTGTTTTCCGAGTGACGGTGTGTGTTATCTCAGTGAGGGTTGTGTGTGGTGTTTCTCCTCTCTGTGTTTTCCGAGTGACGGTGTGTGTTATCTCAGTGAGGGTTGTGTGTGGTGTTTCTCCTCTCGGTGTGTTCTGAGTGACGGTGTGTGTTATCTCAGCGAGGGTTGTGTGTGGTGTTTCTCCTCTCGTGTTTTCTGAGTGACGGTGTGTGTTATCTCAGCGAGGGTTGTGTGTGGTGTTTCTCCTCTCTGTGTTTTCTGAGTGACGGTGTGTGTTATCTCACTGAGGGTTGTGTGTGGTGTTTCTCCTCTCGGTGTGTTCCGAGTGACGGTGTGTGTTATCTCAGCGAGGGTCGTGTGTGGTGTTTCTCCTCTCGGTGTGTTCCGAGTGACGGTGTGTGTTATCTCAGTGAGGGTTGTGTGTGGTGTTTCTCCTCTCTGTGTTTTCCGAGTGACGGTGTGTGTTATCTCAGCGAGGGTCGTGTGTGGTGTTTCTCCTCTCGGTGTGTTCTGAGTGACGGTGTATGTTATCTCAGCGAGGGTTGTGTGTAGTGTTTCTCCTCTCGGTGTGTTCTGAGTGACGGGGTATGTCATCTCGGCGAGGGTTGTGTGTGGTGTTTCTCCTCTCGGTGTGTTCTGAGTGAGAGTGTGTGTTATCTCAGTGAGGGTTGTGTGTGGTGTTTCTCCTCTCGGTGTGTTCTGAGTGACGGTGTGTGTTATCTCAGCGAGGGTTGTGTGTGGTGTTTCTCCTCTCGGTGTGTTCTGAGTGACGGTGTGTGTTATCTCAGCGAGGGTTGTGTGTGGTGTTTCTCCTCTCGGTGTTTTCTGAGTGACGGTGTGTGTTATCTCAGCGAGGGTCGTGTGTGGTGTTTCTCCTCTCGGTGTGTTCTGAGTGACGGTGTATGTCATCTCGGCCAGGGTTGTGTGTGGTGTTTCTCCTCTCGGTGTTTTCTGAGTGACGGTGTGTCTTATCTCACTGAGGGTTGTGTGTAGTGTTTCTCCTCTCGGTGTGTTCTGAGTGACGGTGTATGTCATCTCGGCGAGGGTTGTGTGTGGTGTTTCTCCTCTCTGTGTTTTCCGAGTGACGGTGTGTGTTATCTCAGTGAGGGTTGTGTGTGGTGTTTCTCCTCTCGGTGTGTTCTGAGTGACGGTGTGTGTTATCTCAGTGATGGTTGTGTGTGGTGTTTCTCCTCTCGGTGTGTTCCGAGTGACGGTGTGTGTTATCTCAGCGAGGGTTGTGTGTGGTGTTTCTCCTCTCGGTGTGTTCCGAGTGACGGTGTGTGTTATCTCAGTGAGGGTTGTGTGTGGTGTTTCTCCTCTCTGTGTTTTCCGAGTGACGGTGTGTGTTATCTCAGCGAGGGTTGTGTGTGGTGTTTCTCCTCTCGGTGTGTTCCGAGTGACGGTGTGTGTTATCTCAGTGAGGGTTGTGTGTGGTGTTTCTCCTCTCTGTGTGTTCTGAGTGACGGTGTGTGTTATCTCAGCGAGGGTTGTGTGTGGTGTTTCTCCTCTCGGTGTGTTCCGAGTGACGGTGTGTGTTATCTCAGCGAGGGTCGTGTGTGGTGTTTCTCCTCTCGGTGTGTACCGAGTGACGGTGTGTGTTATCTCAGTGAGGGTTGTGTGTGGTGTTTCTCCTCTCTGTGTTTTCCGAGTGACGGTGTGTGTTATCTCAGCGAGGGTCGTGTGTGGTGTTTCTCCTCTCTGTGTTTTCCGAGTGACGGTGTGTGTTATCTCAGCGAGGGTCGTGTGTGGTGATTCTCCTCTCTGTGTGTTCTTAGTGACGGTGTGTGTTATCTCAGCGAGGGTTGTGTGTAGTGTTTCTCCTCTCGGTGTGTTCTGAGTGACGGTGTATGTCATCTCGGCGAGGGTTGTGTGTGGTGTTTCTCCTCTCTGTGTTTTCCGAGTGACGGTGTATGTCATCTCAGCGAGGGCTGTGTGTGGTGTTTCTCCTCTCGGTGTGTTCCGAGTGACGGTGTGTGTTATCTCAGCGAGGGCTGTGTGTGGTGTTTCTCCTCTCGGTGTGTTCAGAGTGACGGTGTGTGTTATCTCAGTGAGGGTTGTGTGTAGTGTTTCTCCTCTCGGTGTGTTCTGAGTGAGAGTGTGTGTTATCTCAGCGAGGAGTGTGTGTGGTGTTTCTCCTCTCGGTGTGTTCCGAGTGACGGTGTGTGTTATATCAGCGAGGGTTGTGTGTGGTGTTTCTCCTCTCGGTGTGTTCCGAGTGACGGTGTGTGTTATCTCTGCGAGGGTTGTGTGTAGTGTTTCTCCTCTCGGTGTGTTCTGAGTAAGAGTGTGTGTTATCTCAGCGAGGAGTGTGTGTGGTGTTTCTCCTCTCGGTGTGTTCCGAGTGACGGTGTGTGTCATCTCAGCGAGGGTTGTGTGTGGTGTTTCTCCTCTCTGTGTTTTCCGAGTGACGGTGTATGTCATCTCAGCGAGGGTTGTGTGTGGTGTTTCTCCTCTCGGTGTGTTCCGAGTGACGGTGTGTGTTATCTCAGCGAGGGTTGTGTGTGGTGTTTCTCCTCTCGGTGTGTTCCGAGTGACGGTGTGTGTTATCTCAGCGAGGGTTGTGTGTGGTGTTTCTCCTCTCGGTGTGTTCCGAGTGACGGTGTGTGTTATCTCAGCGAGGGTCGTGTGTGGTGTTTCTCCTCTCGGTGTGTTCCGAGTGACGGTGTGTGTTATCTCAGCGAGGGTCGTGTGTGGTGTTTCTCCTCTCGGTGTGTTCCGAGTGACGGTATGTGTTATCTCGGTGAGGGTTGTGTGTGGTGTTTCTCCTCTCGGTGTGTTCTGAACAAATTTTGATTATGTATCTAGTCAGAAAGAATCATGAGCAGAAACTTTTTTATTTTGGGTATGTCATTTCTGTCTCCATGCCAAAAATGGGGGGTGACTGGTAACGGGTTAATCCACAAAGTGTCCAAACAATAAACAAACACTTGACTTGACTCACCAACAGGGACAATACTCGACAAGAGACAATGGCAACATGAGGGCTAATTATACCAAATAAATGCAGAACACATGACACAATCCAACCGATGGGCAAACCGAACCACATGACAAGACAATAAATCAATAGGTGCGTTTGGTACAGATTGATCAAACTCTGTTTTGAAGCAGTGCATACCAGTTAAAAATTTAGTCGCTGACAGAATGTGACCGTCATGCTGGGCATCAAAGTGAGAACAACTTAAGAGCAGCTGGCTGACTCTCCAGAGCGACTGCAGGAGCGCAGATGACCACACAGCTGTTTCACAACTGGTCAGATTCACCGCATGACAACAATCATTTGTGTTTTGGGTTTATTCTAACCTTTTTAATTCCAATAATGGCCACAGAACTGTGTTTTTAGAACAGTAAATGCCTTTTTACTGTAGTCACAATGTTATATTGAGTGAAGTTTATCATAAAACACTAATAAAAGCATGTATACTCCACTTCATTAGTATATGAATATGTTAAACTATTCTTGAACAGATGGTGTTGTATTAAGCAGTACATTAAGTGTTTATTGCTCATGAAAATGTTTCGGAAAATAATACTTTTTATTCACTTTTGTGACAGCATATGCAAACAATGCATGAGTTTCACTAACAAGAGCAGAAAATGTCCAGCTTTCAACTCCGGAGACAGAAAACCATCGACCAAGGAGGATGCTGAGGATCCGGGGGGCCAGGGTGGAGCTGAGGGATCCAGAGATCCACGGCAGAACCAGAGCAACTAGGCGCAGCCAGTGGAGAAGGGTCCAGAGCCAATGGCGGGGCGACACCTGACCAAAGCAGATCCAGTGGTACGAGGGAGCCCTGGTGGAGCTGATGAATCAATGGTTGAAGGTGGAGGCGAGGGAGCTAGGAGCTGAGGTGGAGCCGCTGGGACTATGGGCTGAGGCGGAGTCCGGGCCTCGGAGGTGAGGGAGACGCTGGAGGATGGCAGTCCCGTGGGGCTAGTACCACATACATGGTGGACTAGAGGCGAGCAGAGGGGCTGCCAGATGACAGCGGTGGTGGAGGCAAGAGTGGGTGGCAGGGCAGGCATTTTGGAGGAGCGGCCACTGGAGTGTACTTTCTGGGAGCAGGTCCTGGAGGAACAGAAGCCCCCTCAGGGCTGGATGAGAAAACCAAGGAAGAAGGAGGGCTGGAATAATATATATAACTATTCCATGCATAAGTATTATTAACCTTATCTAGGACAGTTGAAATTTAGCTCAAGACCATTAATTTTGTTTGTAAATGTTACCATTCTTTGAGTGACATTAACCTGCGTCAAATTCAATTGAATGGGTATGATTTGGAAAGGCACACATCTTAATATAAGGTCTAACAGCTGATAATGCATATTAAGCCTGGAACACACCAAGCCGACGCCGACGAACTAGCGCTGATGAAAGCCACCTGTGTTGTTGCCTCGCGTCGGGGTAAAAAGCTGCTCTTGAACACACGAGAGAACTACTGCCGACTGTTAGGTAGAATGCGCGTTCTGCGCCTGCGTGTAAAAGACACAACTGTCTATTTCTGCAGATATATTCGTCATTCAAAAAGGGAAACTGAGGTTGGGGGTTCGATTCCCCGGGAACACATGATATGTAAAAATTGATAGCCTAAATACACTGTTAGTGGCTTTGGATAAAATTTAAATTTACATTCTGATCTAATTTTTGTAACTGAAACAGAAATAAAAATCCTCAATGCTGTGACACCTTTGTTATTCCCATTAATGAAAATATGCAGCTTTGTTAAAAGTATTATTATAATAGTAACAATCCTGTTACATTTCGCATCTCTAAAACAACGACTTAATCTATAACCAACAGTAAACTACTTAATTGTAACGAGTGTATGAACATACGGTTAGTTCTCATGTTCAGCACACAACAGCAGCGCGAGCTCTTTAAGTGAGAGTGTGGGTGGCTCTTAAAAGAGCCGTTGGGTTTGTTCTCTGATCTGAAGCGGTTTATCCTCCGAAGCCGTACAAGGTGCGTCCCTGTCGTTTGAGCGCGTACACAACGTCCATGGCGGTGACGGTCTTTCTCTTGGCGTGCTCGGTGTAGGTGACGGCGTCGCGGATCACGTTCTCCAGGAACACCTTCAGCACACCGCGGGTCTCCTCGTAGATCAGACCGGAGATGCGCTTGACTCCACCGCGGCGAGCTAGACGACGAATGGCGGGTTTGGTGATTCCCTGGATGTTATCGCGCAGCACTTTACGGTGACGCTTAGCGCCTCCTTTCCCGAGTCCTTTACCGCCTTTGCCTCTTCCAGACATTATGAGATGATCTCTGTTCCAGTCAAACGACGAATACAAATATAGAGCAAGTGCTGCAGGGAGCCGTTTTACAGTTGTTTACAGGACCTTACTGAAACCAGCTGAGCGTCACATGACTCACCCCTCCCCCTCTAGTTCGAGCAGGAAACGATGTGGGTTAACGCTAATCCTGATCTTACGATGACTCTCCTTTTTATTTTTAAAATGTTTTATAAAATAATTTAATGAGAAATGATTTGTTAGAGCATATGAACATAATATTTACATATGTGCTAATTTGACAGACGCTTTTAACTAAAGCGATTTGTGTATAATGTTGTTTCCTGTGTGTGTGTACATCTTCCATTATCAAAATACAAACGTGTTGTAATAAACTTCTCCTCTTTTATTTATGGGGGGCTATATGGAGGAGCACAGGCAGTGGCGGACTGGGACAGTAAATCAGGGAATCTGACTCCACCCCAGGCCACCTCTGTTGCTGCAGTCACCACACAATTCATGTGTCCACCAGACTGATAAACTATTTGGCTCTTTCAGTTGTTTGAATTGGGTGAAACTTAAAAAATAAATCAAAATCCTTAGACTGTGGACGGGCAAAAACATCATATGGAGTATCAAGGCATTCACTCTCTATCATCTTTCCCTGAATCTCTCTCTCTCTCACTCTGCACATTGAGTTTCTCTGCAATATGAAATAAGCACTTTCAATAATCTATATTAATTATGCAACCATCAATTGTATGTCCCAATGATCACAGTCCTACTACGGATGACCTTATAGATCATAAAAGCACATATATTTTTCTAAGAGTATAGCAGCATGTTTAGTTTTGCTTATAGCTTAAACTTTCCCTGAAGGATCGTGCCCTGACTCAAAAGCTGAACTGTCCTCCCTCTCTTGTTCAACAGCAGGAGCACTAACAGCACTAGTTACTGCTGCTTCCTTCATCACCTTCAAAATAAATACGCATTGTACACTAGGATACATATTGTAGACTAGAAATGGAAAATCAATTTCTGGTCAATTTTGGCACTAAAAAAATACTGTATCCCCAAATGTAAAACAGTGCGCTAGTTTGTGCAAGTACCGTTGTATGTGCTATGTGTATGGAAAAACTATACTTTCAAAAAATATATATTTTATCATATTATTAAGAATATTTTAATTACAAGCAACAGCACAAATAAAATACAATAGATTAAAGATGCAAATAAAATAAACTCACTTTTCACGGTTTTTTAGGGAGGTCTAAAGTTAGATTTTAGGTACAGAAATTTAATAAATTAATCAAATGTAAAATAGTATTGCATTTTGGACTATAAATTAAAGATTATTCTTTATTAAAGTTACAAAAGCTTTTCAATCAAGAGCAGTGAGTGATTTCTTTGTTGTTGCTCCTCCTTTGCGTTTATGCTCCATTTTTTTTTTTTTCATCGCTGTTTTTGTAATGTCTGGGAACCCAGATTGCTCATCCATCAACAGAAACAAATATTAGCTGAACCCCGTTTGTTTTACACCTGGTAAATATAATGTAAATGTATTTCTGACCGACCTGCTCCCTACTGGTGAAAAATGTCCCAGTGCTCCCGATGGCCAATCTGCCCCTGACTCCACAATAAGAATGAGAGCGGGCAATAATGCAAGTCCACCTCTGTATGGCTGAAGAAAAACCAAATGAAGACTTTGGAGTGGCCTAGTCAAAGTCCTCACATGACTCCTATTTGAGATGCTGTGGCATGATCTTAAAAAGGCGGTTCATGTTCGAAAACCTCCGGTGTGGCTGAATTACAACAATTCTGCATGGACCACAATTCCTCCACAGCGCTGTAACAGACTCATTGCATGTTAATGCAAACACTTGATTGCAGTTGTTGATGCTAAGGGTGGCCCAACCAGTTATCAGGTTTAGGAGGCAAACACTTTTTCACACAGGGCCATGTCGTTTTGGATTCAGTTTGCCCTTAATAATAAAAACCTTAATTTAAAAACTGCATGTTGTGTTCACTTGTTATCTTTTACTAATATTAAAATTTGTTTATTGAACGGAAACATTAAAGTGTGACAAACATGCAAAAAAAAAAAAAAAATGGACTCATAATAAACTGATTGTGGTTACAATTTTCAAAAAAGAAAAAAAAAAAAAGAAAAGAAATCAGGAAGGGGGGGCAACACTTTTTCCACACCACTGTGTGTGTGTGTGTGTGTGTGTGTGTGTGTGTGTGTGTGTATAAACTACATTGTGCGCATATTTACTTTTGAGTTGAAAACATTATTAATCATCATTATTACAATAAACACATATTCAGAAAAATCCTTCAATCCTAAGGAGAGGGGGGCTGTCCCCTAACACCATTTACCATCTGTAATATTGTCCTCTAATCATTAGATGGCTGTATGGTCCAACGTATATCCATGATGCATGCATTAGGTTTTGTATTTGGATATATATTTAGGTATTATTAAAGTTTGGCCAACCAGCGGTAGAAACATAAATTGGTGCCTATGATGATGATAATGATGATATCATTCACCTGTGTGTATATATATATATATTTTTTATTTTTTTTTATTTTTATTTTTAATAGACTCATTTACGGAGTCACGTGATGTGCTCATGAACCTAGTCGCACTTGAGTAGAGCTCTGTACGCTTGGCCCCTTTTTGCTGATTATTTTTATTTTGTCATTTTATTTTCAGTTTTATTCATTAATAATACTTTCCCTGATGGCATACAGTCAGTCATTAAGAAATCCAAGCCAGCGATCACGAGTGATATGGTGAAGATGGCGAACACTGTTGTGCACTTGGAGAACAGTCTCAGAACTGTGCTGACGCTGATGTGGAACGAGTTCACTTCTCAGTTGTTGTTCTAAACTGATCTTCTTACAGGGGAGATGAGAGAACAAAAGAAAGTTGGTACAGATCACGATAGATGAGTAGCCGCGCTCGAGCAACAGGTCGTGGATTCACAGGATCGCAACAGGCGCAGCAATCTGTGTTTGGTTGGATTGCCTGAAGGTTTGGGAACACACCCTTGGGTTTTTGAAAAGATTGTTAACCCTTGTGTCCGGCTGTCCATCAAGCCGAGGTTTGTTTGCTAAAAAAATTAAGAAGGGGGCTCTGCGACATATTGCTAGCTAGCAATGTGCAATCAAAAATTATCTGTTTATATCCTAGACTGCTGGGGTCACAGTCAGCTGCTGTTTGCTGATTGGTTGGCAGTCCGAATGTCGACAGATATTTTTTTTTACGAAAATAATTTAAAATGTAAATTACATTTTAACATTTTTAGCATTATGGCACCATCAGAGCCGCCTTAACCTAATGGGAGGCCCCGGGGCTGAGAGGTTTTGTAGGCCCCCCAAATCTCCCCGCCATCCACTAAATTTAGTCTCGTTTTAAAATGGTGTAAATCTACATCATAAAATGCATTAGTTTCTTTCAAGACCTGGCAACAACAGTGAGTTTTCCTTCTTTGAGACAGAAAACACCATAATATTGTTATTAAAATATCACTGAGCCCTCTTGAGCATAAACACAAGACACTTCACTTCATCACCTTCAAAATAAATACGCATTGTACACTAGGATACATATATTTTTACTGTTTAAAATAACTGTTTTCTATTTGAATATATTTTAAAAAGTAACTTATTTCTGTGATCAAAGCTGAATATTCAGCATCATTACTCCAGTCTTCAGTGTCACACTAATATGCTGATCTGCTGCTCAAGAAACATTTAATTCAATTCAATTCAGTTCGAGTTTATTTGTATAGTGTTTTTTTAAGATAATGACGAGTTAATGATAATGAGAAGCGGTTCTTCGGTTACAGGTAACAGCTCTTTCAGTAATTTAGTGGGTACAGGATCTAATAAACATGTTGTTGGTTTAGATACAGTGATAAGTTTATTTAGCTCTTCCTGTCCTATAGTTGTAAAGCACTGCAGTTTATCTTTGGGTGCGATGGATGAAACTGAAGTGTAAGACGCTGTAGAATCTACATTCGCTATTGTATTTCTAATGTTATCTATTTTATCAGTGAAGAAATTCATAAAGTCATTACTATTTAACGTTGGTGGAATATTTGAATCGGGTGGCGTCTGGTAATTTGTTAATTTAGCCACTGTGCTAAATAAAAACCTTGGATTGTTTTGGTTATTTTCAATGAGTTTGTGGATATGCTCTGCCCTAGCAGTTTTTAGAGCCTGTCTATACCTGGACATACTGTGTTTCAATGCAATTTTAAAAACTTCCAAGTTAGTTTTTCTCCATTTGCGTTCAAGACTACGAGTTACTTTCTTGAGAGAGTGAGTATTACTGTTATACCATGGCACAGTACGTTTTTCTCTAACCTTTTTCAATTTGATGGGGGCAACAGCTTCTAATGTATTAGAGAAAATAGTGCCCATGTTGTCAGTAATTTCGTCTAATTCATGTGTATTTTTGGGTACAAATAGCAGTTGAGATAGATCAGGCAGGTTATTTGTGAATCTGTCTTTGGTGGCTGGAACAATAGTTCTGCCCAGACGGTAACGCTGAGACTAGTAGACGGTGGGCCGAGGGTCCGTATCTGCTTTACTTTTCGAAATGAATGATCCCCATGGAGGGAGAACCTGGATTTGTAAAGTTGGGACGGTTGTTTTATTCTCAACGATATGAAAAGTGTTGCCACTCCCATTTATTGCACATTTTCCCCGAAATCATAATGCACGATCCGTAAATATGCAGGCAAACGCGGTTGCCTACTATATTAGTTGAGCCAATAGCGCGGCAAGATACTGACATGGGATTATTACTATCCAATCAGATGTAGTTTATTTAGAACAGCTGTTACACGAATGATTTAGCTATCAGACACGAGCACCAGCAGCGCATTGATCGTCAAGGACATTCTTTGTGTGATTGTAAGTATTCATTTAATTAGAATATATTTATATAAAATGTTTGTTTTGTACACTGTGTTGTTCAAACGTGTGTAAGCGTCTCGTTAGTGTCGTTTTAAGTAGGGTAACGTTTCAGCTGGCGAACTAGCAGTAGCCAGAGCCGTTTAGAATATCATATTTAACTGCTCTGGCAGTAAATCGCATCATGCGATTACATATTTGATTTGGTGTAAACATTACATTCTAACGGTGACACTTCGTCCAACTCGCATAGACTACAGCTCCACTTTATGTTGGTTGATAATTATCTCAGATCGTTTTGCAAACGTTCGCCAAAAACTCAAGGCGAACATGAACCTGTTGATGTTTAAGACATATATATTTAATTACCAGTTACATCTGACATAACGTTATAGAGTCAGTATCCTAATAATCTAATCAATATTCAAACTGGAGAGCTAAGAACTCTAACGTTAGTTAGAACTGTATGTATTAGAAATAAGATGATCACAATCAAAGAACATAAACTGCATGCAAAACAAACAAGATTATAAGTATAACTATAAAAAAACATAGACTATCAAACAAAGCAGAGTTATAATGTACATATCCTGTCATACAGATTTACTTCTGCAAGAGTAGCAAACACACATCTCCCCACATGTGTACATGCATACACACATGTGCCCTAGTCATCTTCAAGTGACTTATTGTCACAGTTTACACACTGACAGAGGTTTGTACATGGCAGCTCATGCAGTTTACATGTGCATCTACCTTTAACACAATTCGTTTTTTTACATGAGCAGTGCACAAGTTCCAGTATGGCCTCTGGAGCTGGCGGAAGAGTCATCCAGTCTACTCCGTAGAAATCTCCTACCATCTTCCAGCCATGATTTACAGGAGGAGGAATGTCTGGCATGCACTCAAGACACCTCCTGTGTACTGCAGCCTGATAGCTTGCCCGCTGGATGTGTTTATGCAAGGAGTCTTTGTTTGGAGGCAAGTCTCTCTCAGAACATTTACCTGATTTGAACAGGTTAGCCCTTGCAATATTGACATCTTGGCAGTCCTTCTGATCATATAGATCACACGTGTAAGCTTCCAGAGCCTCACATAGTTCTGGTGATGGGGTGAAACTTGTTCCTAGTTCTCTAAACATGGTGATGTATTCTGTTTTTGAACTTAGTTTTTTGTATGCTTTTTCTTTTCCAACCTTATGCAGAGCGCTCACTGTGTCACATCCAGAAAAGGCATGCAGACCTACAAGGGCATCACATTTGTCTTCGCCAAGATGGGCATGTAGCTTGGTAATATCAGGAATGTGTGTGTCATTATTGTCCCAGACAAGAGTCACCGGCACTTCATCACTGATTTTTTCAGGGATGTATATTTCTCCCCTCTCCATTTGTAGATGAGCAAGGGCAGTATCATGCTCAAGGACCTGGGAATTAGATGAGCAGTGACCCAGACCATTTAACAGCCCTATAAGCTGTGCAGAGCCAGTCATATGCCGAACTGCCATTGCAAGTGAGCACTGTTTAGGCATGAGCCACCTTCCTCTGGTTGCCAGGGTAATAATGTCCTGACAAGTGGACACTATTTTTCTGTTGTCCTCGTAAGTGACATCAACACGTTCATCTGATGGTTGTGATGACATTCCTGATATCCATGCAATGAAGTTAAAAAGTTGGTGAGGCACTACACTCATGCCATTTTCCAGTGTGAGATCACTTGCTGTTGGAGGCCATGGTAGCTTTGGGTATATTTTTGATGTATTTTGAATGATTTCTTTAAGTGTCATTGCTGCGTGATATAACTCCCGAGAATCATCCGTGGTGTTGGTGCCATTTTCTATATTTCCTTGACTTGTCATTTCTCCTTCACTTTCTTCAGATGAGGAGGAAGCAGAGGAGACGGCAACTTCATGCACAATTTCGTCAGCTGACAGATTGTCCACATATACAAGGTAGGTTGTGGATGCCTTCAGGAATTTCAAGAAGGGATGAGACTTGTGAAGTCTTGACTTAAGTGAGTGTGCCTTATAAGCTGCAATGTTCACTAATTTTGTGTGTGGTCAGATACCGGGTATAATCTCGATAGCAAGTGAAGTGATACCGTGCTTCACTAGCCACCAAGTCCCTGTCTTGGATATGGAGAAGGAGAGACTCGTCCCTTTTCCCTTCAGCGGCGAGTAGCAATTTCCCGGCATGGAGTGTTTCACACTGTGTTAGCTTTTCTTTTACCCTTTTCCTACTGTGTGACTGAACCTTGTACTTCTCATGTTTGCATATAATGCATTGTACTGGAAGCAGGTGTGGGGCCCGCTTGAACGTGCAGGAATCACGGGCGTAAGATCTCAGAGCCCGTGTTTTAACTGGAGTTGCATCACCATCCTCTGCCTCTACCACTAAAAGTGCAAAACAATAGATTTAGGTTCTGCACCCTTCCCCACATTACTGATTAAAGAAAAATGGTTTGTAACTTTCGGCAGGGTATATTGGTTCCACCTGTTCCCTTAACATGGGTAATAAACCTGTTTCACAGCTTTCAGGTGTCCGTCCTTGTTGATGTTAATGAGGCCATAATAGGAAGGGTTCATTTTTGCAGGGTGTTTTTATTATATTAGTTAATTCATTGTGTAGCTATATTAAGTTAACTCAAATCTAAACTCCCTGAAGTCCTAGACTCAATTAAACCTACTTCCTTCATATCTTTCTTTTTTCTATCTATCCTTCTTTCTAGATTTGTTTCTAACCTTTTCTTTTTTTTCTTATCTATTTATTTTTTTCTTTCTACCTGTCTATTGAACTTTATTGCCTTAACTTTTGGGCTAGGCTTTAAGCCAACTTAAAAGTTTGCCAAAACATTTCAAGTAGTTTTTTGAACTAATCTTATGTTGTTACTGCAACTACACTGCACATATCTGTATGTGTTGTTCATACTGTATATCTATTCTGCTCTTATATAATATTTAATTTATATTACTGTAAATACTACTTTCTTAACTGTATATTACTGTCCATTCTGCACTGTACAGGTCAAAAATTTAGAAAACATTACGATTTTTTTGTTTTTGAAAGTCTCTTCTACTCAAGCCTGCATAAATGAGTAGAAAAAAAAATATATATATATATATATAAATTAACTTTGATAGTGATTTAAAAAAAAAAATAGCATCATTACTTCAGTCTTCAGTGTCACATGTAACATCAGTCTATCACATGATCATTAGAAATCATTCTAATATTCTGATTTTTTATGAGTGTTGCAAACAGTTCTGCTAATGTATTTGATGAATAAAAGATTAAAAAGAAAAAAACTCAAATAATATAAATCTTATTTACTATCACTTTTTATCAATTTAACACATCCTTGCTGAATAAAAGTATTGATTTTATTTAAAAAAAGATTTTTTTTTAAATATATTTATATATTATATATTTATTTATATATATAAAATATGTTGTTACAAAATACTTGCATTTTAAAAACATAGCTGCTGCTGCTTTTTTTGTTTTGTTTTACTTTTTATTCATCAAAGTATCATACAAAAGTATCACATGTTCTGAACAAATATTAAGCAGCAGAACTGTTTCCAACTTTGATAATGAATCATCATATTAGAATGATTTCTAAAGGATTGTGTGATAATGATCCTAAAAATTCAGCTTTGCATCACAGAAATAAATGATACTTTAAAGTATAATAAATTGAAAATCAATTATTTTAATTGTAATAATATAATCACAATATTAAATTTTTCCCCTGTATTTTAGATAAAATAAATGCAGGCTTGATGAGCGGAAGAAACTCATTAAAAAAAACATTAAAAATAGTAGTTTCCAAACTTTTGACCTGTACTGTATGTCCAATACTGCACTGCCTGTCTATACAATATAATACCAACCTTTCTTTGCAGTTTCTTCAACTGATACTGCCTTCTCTCTTCTCCTTTGTGCTCGTTTTATCTTCGTAATATTTGTGAAATGACTGTAGCACTCCCTGTGGTAGCCAGTGTTAGCTGGTTTGACTAACTGGTTTGTAGGTTCCTGGCTTTGTAACTTGTATGCCTGTACTGCCTCTTCTGCAATGATACCTTCTATGCCCTCAAGGTCTTTCCACAGAAACACTGATTTAATAAATTTCTCCCAACTTATGTCTGTGAATGGAATGGTGGGTCCACCACTTCCCTCAAATATATGCATACAGCACTTCATGTTTTTTCATTTCATCCAAGTAAACATGGGCGGGAAAAAAAGTATTGTCTGTCTCATTTTTTCATGACGCTGTTTCCAAGCAATACCATTATGTCAAATGTGTTAAATCAGAAGGGTGTATTTATTAAAGATTACAAAGAAATGATAGGATATCGTATGACAAAGTTGGTTACATAAAATAAAAACAAATATAAATGTATAACGTAACCTCTACATTATAATTTTGTGTCAAACTGAATATGTAGCAAAATTAGGTAAAATAGTTCTTATCTTAAATAGTACAATCTTAAATCCTTGGCGCGAAGCTCGCCAGTGCGTTCACAAACGAATCGCCGACACTTTCCACGCACGCTATTGGCTGAAGGCAACAAATACGTCATGCAGGTCGGACCCCGCAAGTAGCTGCTTGCTCTATTCGCCGGGAAAATAACCTGGAGAAAATGACCGATATTATAGTAATGTGCAAAGTGTTTGAGTGGCAACAATTTTTATTTGCTTTGTTGAAAAGCGTAGCGGTTACATATAAAAAACTGGGTTATCCCTCGCCACAGATCGTTTGAAAACACGAAATCTCCCCTCGGCCCACCGTCTATAGGGCTGGGATAAACGATTATTTTTTAAACGATTAATCTAGCGATTATTTTTTCGATGCATCGATTAATCTAACGATTAATTTTTTCAGACCGATTTGATTTCGATTATCTCCCCATTAATTGACTACTAACAATTTATACATGTTGATTTACATATCTGAATGAAAAAAACATGAATTCCTTAACATTGCAATATATGTTTATTGCTCTTAAAATTACAAAATAAAAGACTAAGAATGCATTACTTTGCACTTGTATAGAGATAGCATTCAATAAAACCTTGAAGCCTTGAAAACACATAGCTTACTGAAACAAGCTTACTGAACACATAGGTCCTAGCTTACTGAAAAAAGTTCTTCTTTCAGATGAAAATAACAACAACTTGATGTCTAGCATTCAATAAAAAGTTCACCCAAAATACTTGTTTAGAGCAATTGAAAGAATACAGTATGTAAATGTAAACTTTAGGGCTTTAAGCTAATACAGAGAGTGCTTTTACAAAAAAAAAAAAGAAGAAAAAATGGAGAAAAAAAATCTCCGAATGCTCCACGTGAAACTTTGGTGTTTCGCCCTTTTTCTATCGTGTTTAATGATTTTGATTAATATGCACAAGGGAGGGAGAGAGCAAGAAGCGCTCGTGTAGTTTGAAGACTGTGAGTGCGCGAGCGCGCCTGAAACTTTGCTGTTTCGCCCTTTTTCTATCGTGTTTAATGATTTTGATTAATATGCACAAGGGAGGGAGAGAGCAAGAAGCGCTCGTGTAGTTTGAAGACTGTGAGTGCGCGAGCGCGCGTGAAACTTTGGTGTTTCGCCCTTTTTCTATCGTGTTTAATGATTTTGATTAATATTCACGAGGGAGGGAGAGAGCAAGAAGCGCTCGTGTAGTTTGAAGACTGTGAGTGCGCGAGCGCGCGTGAAACGTTGGTGTTTCGCCCTTTTTCTATCGTGTTTAATGATTTTGATTAATATTCACGAGGGAGGGAGAGAGCAAGAAGCGCTCGTGTTGTTTGAAGACTGTGAGTGCGCGAGCGCGCGTGAAACTTTGGTGTTTCGCCCTTTTTCTATCGTGTTTAATGATTTTGATTAATATGCACAAGGGAGAGAGAGAGCAAGAAGCGCTCGTGTTGTTTGAAGACTGTGAGTGCGCGAGCGCGCGTGAAACTTTGGTGTTTCGCCCTTTTTCTATCGTGTTTAATGATTTTGATTAATATGCACAAGGGAGAGAGAGAGCAAGAAGCGCTCGTGTTGTCTGAAGACTGTGAGTGCGCGCGCAGCCGGGGCTCTCTCTCGTACGCGCCCTGTCACTGTCACTGTCACTCACCGTCAAATAACACTTTCACAGCCGCCAAAAAAAAAGATCAATGCAGAAAAACCCCTGGATTGGTTATATAACGTTGGACAGAATGTTGATCCGGCCATCGCGTATATTCAGCGCACATAAGGTAAACGTTTTGAAACGTTTTTTAGAGAAATAAAAACAGGTCGACGAATCGATGCGCATATTTTGCGTCGACGTATTTTTTGCGTCGACGTCATCGATGACCTCGACGCGTTGTCCCAGCCCTAGCGGAGACATATAGTTAATATCAGTGATATGCAGCTTGCACGATACAAGGAAATGCCCTGTTCTGGGCTGCCGTTCCCAATAAACATAAATGCTTTATGATAGTTTTGGAAAACACAGTCCTGTTTTAATGCACTGTCAGAAGTAAGTGCAATTGATTAGTTCTGACTTGCGTGTGTTCAGATGAGAAGGAAAATAGTTATTTCCTACACAGTTATTTGCTAACATAGGTTAGTCAAATACAATATTGTATGCATTATTTTTTGTTAAAATTATTGGTAAATAAAACTCACCTTACCCAGTCGGCATTTCAACATTGATTCAACATCAGGTGCCATGGATCACCTTTCGATTTTACAAATTGGATCCACGTTGATAACGCGGCATTGTTTCACCGTCACATGTTTTCACATGCTCAAAATATTGAAACAGCAGTTTATTCTGGAAACATACTGTATAAAACACATGAAAATAATCCCACACTTGAGTTTGTTTGTGCATGGATGTAATTGTTAAAAACCTGTAGAACAAAAAGACCAAAAATAAATCCTCATAAAATATCAACTTTGATATTGATTTTTTTATTATTCTGAAAAATGAATGCAAAACAAATCACAAAATATTTTCAATTTAAAGTTTCATAACAAGTGAGGTTGGAAACAAAGTGCACAACACTATTCATCAAACGCATGTATTCAGATGAAAGTTTACAAAATTAACAAATTATTCACAAGCAGTGTTTCCAGACTCCCCAGTTACACTGTTTTAATCAGAATCCTAACTGTACAGTGTACAAGTGAAACCACTCCTATCACAAAAGGTCAATGAGTCTCTGGCAGAAGTGACAATGTAATGTAAAGATTAACTCTTTTTTTATTTGTTCTTAGGTGAAGCAGAACAAAAGTCAGGTGCACCCAAACTTTTGACCGCATCGCGTCGTTTTACAAATTCACTTTTTTTAATGCTGTCCATATAGGCAATATTGACATGTAGCCAAATTGATTAACTAACAATCTGGTTAACATAATGTTCTTTATTTGAAGCACAATTCTACACGAAAAGTAACTTACTGAAAATGAAACTTAAAACATCTCAAGATGAATAAAATAACAATATAATTTCTAAATGAAGTGTTTTAAGGTCTTCAAACTGAACATCTCACAGCTCAGTGTCTTATGGACTGTCCTCCACTGCAGTCACATGGCCTTCAGATGACCATCTCCTGTAGTTTTCTTGATCTCTGTCCTCGTCTAAACCAGCTGGACTCTCTCTAGCATCGAAATCTTCCAGACTTGACCCTCTGCACTGATTCTGATCAGATCCTCACTGTGTCTAAATGAAGGGATGCTCTAGTGTCTCATCTGAACAGATAAACTGTCCATAAACAGCTTATAGCACTGTTTCAGCTAGTAAAATACTTCAGTTTTCTGAAACAAAGTGGTTATATTTTGTTTCATTTTTTTCATGAAGTTAATTTAGAAAATCTTTTGGAGCACTTTTATTTGTTAATTACTAGGAGAGCGGGGTAAGTCAAAAACAAACTCTTTCATTATAATGATAATCAGCAGACGGACGTCGCGGAGACATCTGCTAAAGAGCGCGTCATCTGATAAACATCGGATAATGTTTTTAGTCGTATTTTGATCATCTGTAGATCGGCTGTTTGAGCTGTTAACTGAATCTCTTCACTATAAATGACATCTATACGACGTATCTTTATCACCCGAAATATGCCGCATATGCGTCGAAGATGGGAAGCTGCAGACCCGCTGCTATACTTGATTAGTTTAAAGAGAAATACGTGAAGAAATAACGATTATTTAAAATCCATATTCTGATTTGCTTTTCTTTGTACAAGAACGTATATCATGTTTAAAAGCAAACAGCACATTATTTTTGTAGATAGACTTTGCATCAGGGGATCCATACTTGTCCTTATTTCTTATAATTGTCTTATAATCCATTAATATTTAGCCTACAACACCCAACACTTATTCTTTACTTATGCACAAATAACAGTCTGCTTTACATGGACATTATTATTGCTCTAAATGATCCGGCAAAATAAGTCAAGAAGAGACTGGTTTTCCTTTGCTAAAGGAAGAAAACTTTGTTTCCTTTGCTCCTACATTTCCCAGAAGCAGGAAAAACTGAGGAGACAAGAGCAAACGTGTCTGTGTGGTACATCACAGCCATTGTGAGGGCGATGGCCAACACTGCTCCTCAGTTTAGTCAAAATAAGAGTCCCCATCTCACTCAATAATCGACAGTTATTTACACTTGATAGTTTTCAGCTCCCTATTACATCTAACATATAGAATATATGTATGGAAAATAAACTTCTTCTTCCAAAATCACAATACCTAAAATGTGTACATACTTCAGGGTGTCACAAAAGTTATTTTGTAGAGTGCATATACAATCTTTGACTGTACTTTTAGGTTTCAAGTGTTCAACATTACAAGCTTGGTGATTGGAATTAACAATTAAATGTAAACACACAAATACACACACGAGAAGGGTATTCCTGCACAACAGGAGGCTGCAGTTTCAGGACCGCAACTCTCGGACCGCAGCTTTAGGACCCTAGTTTTTTTGTGACAGCGCCACCTACCGTACTGGATCAACACTAATTAAAGATGGACGACGTGGACAGCAATCAGACGGTGAGTACTGATATTTAATTAAGTTTTATTTTATAACGTGTAAACGGTGCGAAGTTTACATAGTGAGAACTGCTTACTATGAATTAATAATTAATTCCCACCAAATTAAGAATTTGTGAGGTAGTTTTATTAATTACTACGACGTTAATTCGTGGCCATGATTTCATAAATCCATGTTGAGTTTAAATGACGAAGTATTATAAGTGAATCTAGCCTGCACATTAATTAAACTTATCAGATGACAAGAGCATGGTTGATGTAAAGTTTTTAAGATTTACCTGCATCTTAATCTTAATGTATTGGTGTGAATACTGGCTTAATAGTCGTTGTTTTACCATATTTATGTATAAAATATCTTTCATAATTAAACTGCACTGACTGCCTAGTTGCAGTATGTGTTAGCCTGTTGTTTTGGCATTGTTTTGCAATGATGAATGAGGCGTTTGGCAATTTTAATAGCTTGTTACAATTTGGCCTAGTCTGCAGGTCTACTCCACATACAGTCCATTGATATCATGTGTTAGTTTCTGTCATGTTCTGCATGGCCAATATGAAGTGATTTTATGGATTTGGTTAGGCTCATTGTAGGACAGATGATTAAAAAAGGCACTAGGGATATTTTCATGATCTCAAAATATTCTAACAAGTAGGCTCTCTCTTTTTCAAGATACATTTAACAATCGAAAAATGGAGATCCCTGCCCACATTGAAGAGATGCACCACATGCATTAAGAATTTTCATCAAGCACGGTGAGTAATGGCTTCTCCTATCATTGTTTCTTGCACCTCTTGCCACATGTACAGTTTATCTATCTCTGTCGCTGATGAGGGATTCACATGTGATAAATGCAGGGAAATAGTTAGGCTGACAGAGAAGATTTCAGAATTAGAGACACGCATCCAAACTTTAATTGAGGACAGTAAGAATGTTAGGGCTCTAGATGCGGCTTTGGATGCGTCTAGCTCAGGGATTCCTGTACATTGTTCGGTTCCGGAAACAGAGCCCTTGCAGCAGGGCAACTGGGTGACGGTGAGGCAGCGTAGTCGTGGGTCAAAACACCGCTCTTCTGTTCCGATCAAAACATTAAACAGGTTCTCCCCACTCAGTGATGCACCCACTGAGAAACCTGATGAAAGTGCTCTAGTTATTGGTGATTCTATTGTACGGAACGTGAATATAGAGACACCAGCCACCATAGTCAAATGTTTACCGGGAGCCAGAGCGCCTGACATCTTGGCAAATTTAAAAGTGCTGGCTAATGCTAAACGTAAATACAGTAAGATTGTTATTCATGCCGGCGCTAATGATGTTCGACTTCGCCAGTCGGAGATCACTAAAAATAACATTAAAGAGGTGTGTGAACTTGCAAGCACGATGTCAGACACTGTAATATGCTCTGGTCCCCTCCCTGCTTACCGTGGTGATGAGATGCATAGCAGATTGTCAGCACTCAATGGCTGGATGTCTAAGTGGTGCCCACAGAATAACATAGGTTTCATAGACAATTGGACGAGCTTTTGGGGCAGACCTGACCTGTTTAAAAGAGATGGTCTTCATCCCTCCTGGGGTGGCGCCACTCTTCTCTCTAGAAATATGGCAAATAGTCTTAGTGTTTATACTTGACTAACTGGGGCCCAGGTCAGGAAGCAGACAGACTGGCTAAACCGACCGTCTGCTAGCCGCCTCCCGTCACAGAGGTCAGTTAATTCTCAGCACATAGAGACTTTTTCACCTAGATATCACACTATAGAGACTGTGTCTGTTCCCCGAACTAGAAAAAACAAAAAACGTCCAAACCAGGTTAAGATTAACAATTTAATTGAGGTTCAACAAATAAAAAACAGAAGCAATATGGATAAACAAATGATAAAGCTTGGCTTATTGAATATCAGATCCCTTTCTACGAAAACACTTTTTGTAAATAATATGATCACTGATCATAATATAGATGTACTCTGTTTGACAGAAACCTGGCTAAAACCTGATGATTACATTATTTTAAATGAGTCCACCCCCCAAGATTACTGTTATAAACATGAGCCACGTCTAAAAGGCAAAGGTGGAGGTGTTGCTTCAATTTATAACAACGTTTTCAGGATTTCTCAGAGGGCAGGCTACAAGTATAACTCGTTTGAAGTAATGGTGCTTCATATAACATTATCCAAAGAAACAAATGTTAATGATAAATCCCCTGTTATGTTTGTACTGGCTACTGTATACAGGCCACCAGGGCACCCTACAGACTTTATTAAAGAGTTTGGTGATTTTACATCTGAGTTAGTTCTGGCTGCAGATAAAGTTTTAATAGTTGGTGATTTTAATATCCATGTTGATAATGAAAACGATGCATTGGGATCAGCATTTATAGACATTCTGAACTCTATTGGTGTTAGACAACACGTTTCAGGACCTACTCATTGTCGAAATCATACTCTAGATTTAATACTGTCACATGGAATTGATGTTGATGGTGTTGAAATTATTCAGCCAAGTGATGATATCTCAGATCATTATTTAGTTCTGTGCAAAATTCATATAGCCAAAATTGTAAATTCTACTTCTTGTTACAAGTATGGAAGAACCATCATTTCTAACACAAAAGACTGCTTTTTAAGTTATCTTCCTGATGTATCCAAATTCCTTAGCATATCCAAAACCTCAGAACAACTTGATGATGTAACAGAAACTATGGACTCTCTCTTTTCTAGCACTTTAAATAAAGTTGCTCCTTTACGCTTAAGGAAGGTTAAGGAAAACAGTTTGACACCATGGTATAATGAGCATACTCGCACCCTAAAGAGAGCAGCCCGAAAAATGGAGCGCAGCTGGAGGAAAACAAAACTAGAGGTATTTCGTATTGCTTGGCGGGAAAGTAACATATCCTACAGAAAAGCATTAAAAACTGCTAGATCCGATTACTTTTCTTCTCTTTTAGAAGAAAACAAACATAACCCCAGGTATTTATTCAATACAGTGGCTAAATTAACGAAAAATAAAGCCTCAACAAGTGTTGACATTTCCCAACACCACAGCAGTAATGAGTTTATGAACTACTTTACTTCTAAAATCGATACTATTAGAGATACAATTGCAACCATTCAGCCGTCAGCTACAGTATCACATCAGACAGTGCACTATAGACCCCCTGAGGAACAGTTCCACTCATTCTCTACCATAGGAGAGGAAGAATTGTATAAACTTGTTAAATCATCTAAACCAACAACATGTATGTTAGACCCTATACCATCTAAGCTCCTGAAAGAGATGCTTCCAGAAGTCATAGATCCTCTTCTGACTATTATTAATTCCTCATTGTCATTAGGACATGTCCCCAAAACCTTCAAACTGGCTGTTATTAAGCCTCTCATCAAAAAACCACAACTTGACCCCAAAGAACTAGTTAATTATAGACCAATCTCGAATCTCCCTTTTCTGTCCAAGATACTAGAAAAGGTGGTATCCACACAATTATATTCCTTCTTAGAGAAAAATGGTATATGTGAGGATTTCCAGTCAGGATTTAGACCGTATCATAGTACTGAGACTGCTCTTCTTAGAGTTACAAATGATCTGCTCTTATCATCTGATCGTGGGTGTATCTCTCTATTAGTTTTATTGGATCTTAGTGCTGCGTTTGACACAATTGACCACAACATTCTTTTGCATAGACTTGAATACTTTGTTGGCATCAGTGGAAGTGCATTAGCATGGTTTAAATCGTACTTATATGACCGCCATCAGTTCGTAGCAGTGAATGAAGATGTATCCTATCGATCACAAGTGCAGTATGGAGTACCTCAAGGCTCAGTACTAGGGCCGCTACTCTTCACGCTTTATATGTTACCCTTGGGAGATATCATCAGGAAACATGGTGTTAGCTTTCACTGTTATGCTGATGATACTCAGCTCTATATTTCTTCGCAGCCCGGTGAAACACACCAATTTGAAAAACTAATGGATTGCATAGTCGATATAAAAAACTGGATGACGAGTAATTTCTTACTGCTAAATTCTGAAAAAACAGAGGTGTTAATTATAGGACCTAAAAACTCTGCTTGTAATAACCTAGAACATTGTCTAAGACTTGATGGTTGCTCTGTCAATTCTTCGTCATCAGTTAGGGACCTAGGTGTGCTACTTGATCGCAATCTTTCCTTAGAAAGCCACGTTTCTAGCATTTGTAAAACTGCATTTTTCCATCTCAAAAATATATCTAAATTACGGCCTATGCTCTCAATGTCAAATGCAGAAATGTTAATCCATGCATTTATGACCTCAAGGTTAGATTATTGTAATGCTTTATTGGGTGGTTGTTCTGCACGCTTAGTAAACAAACTACAGCTAGTCCAAAATGCAGCAGCAAGAGTTCTTACTAGAACCAGGAAGTATGACCATATTAGCCTGGTCCTGTCAACACTGCACTGGCTCCCTATCAAGCATCGCATAGATTTTAAAATATTGCTTATTACTTATAAAGCCCTGAATGGTTTAGCACCTCAGTATTTGAATGAGCTCCTTTTACATTATAATCCTCTACGTCTGCTACGTTCTCAAAACTCAGGCAATTTGATAATACCTAGAATATCAAAATCAACTGCAGGCGGCAGATCCTTTTCCTATTTGGCGCCCAAACTCTGGAATAACCTACCTAACATTGTTCGGGAGGCAGACACACTCTTGCAGTTTAAATCTAGATTAAAGACCCATCTCTTTAACCTGGCATACACATAACATACTAATATGCTTTTATTATCCAAATCCGTTAAAGGATTTTTAGGCTGCATTAATTAGGTAAACCGGAACCGGAAACACTTCCCATAACAACCTATGTACTTGCTACATCATTAGAAGAATGGCATCTACACTAATATTTGTCTGTTTCTCTCTTGTTCCGAGGTCACCGTGGCCACCAGATCCAGTCTGTGTCCAGATCAGAGGGTCACTGCAGTCACCCGGATCCAGTACGTATCCAGACCAGATGCTGGATCAGCACCTAGAAAGGACCTCTACATCCCTGAAAGACAGCGGAGACCAGGACAACTAGAGCCCCAGATACAGATCCCCTGTAAAGACCTTGTCTCAGAGGAGCACCAGGACAAGACCACAGGAAACAGATGATTCTTCTGCACAATCTGACTTTGCTGCAGCCTGGAATTGAACTACTGGTTTCGTCTGGTCAGAGGAGAACTGGCCCCCCAACTGAGCCTGGTTTCTCCCAAGGTTTTTTCTCCATTCTGTCACCGATGGAGTTTCGGTTCCTTGCCGCTGTCGCCTCTGGCTTGCTTAGTTGGGGACACTTCATCTACAGCGATATCGTTGACTTGATTGCAAATAAATGGACAGACACTATTTAACTGAACAGAGATGACATAACTGAATCCAATGATGAACTGCCTTTAACTATCATCTTTGCATTATTGACACTGTTTTCCTAATGAATGTTGTTCAGTTGCTTTGACGCAATGTATTTTGTTTAAAGCGCTATATAAATAAAGGTGACATTGACATTGACATTGACACATGCTGCAAGGACTTTCACTTTTATATATATATATATATAAACCAGTTGAATATGTTAAACAAACGTTTCTTATTTCTCTCTCTCTGTCTCTTGCTCTCTCTTTCTCTAGAGTTGAAGCCTACAGCCATTCTATCCATGCAGCAACTGATGGAAAAGGGGTTCGCTTAGGTGCTGTTGTGATGTTGTCGCAAAAATTATATATATATATATATATATATATATATATATATATATATATATATATATATATATATATATATATATAAATAAACATTCTTGAATCATTCTTGTGTCTTGTCTTGCCTCTCAACAACTTTTAAAATATTGGCTGTAATTTAGTGACTCCATACGCTGATCCCAACTTTAACTTACCTGATAATAAGCTAATTCACCTTAAGGAGGTTAATCAATATACTGTATAATTCAAGAGACTTCATTTTTTACAATCATTGTTGTGAGTGGACCGCCACGAGGACCGAATTGTGAGGGGACCAACTCCTCAAGAATGTGTGCCAGCAAAGACTTGAGATTTATCTGACTTAGTTTTGCACCATGAACAGAACCGGCGACAAAGGGCAGCCCTGCCGGAGTCCAACACGCACCGGGAACAAGTCTGACTTACTGCTGGCAATACGAACCAAGCTCCTGCTCCGGTCGTACAGGGACCGGATAGCCCTTAAAAAAGGGACCCGGACCCCATACTCCCGGAGCACCCTCCACAGGCCGCCGCATGGACACAGTCGAATGCCTTCTCCAAATCCACAAAGCACATGTGGACTGGTTGGGCAAACTCCCATGAACCCTCCAGCACCCTGTAGAGGGTATAGAGCTGGTCCAGTGTTCCACGGCCTGGACGAAAACCACACTGTTCCTCCTGAATCCGAGGTTCTACTATCGGCCGGATTCTCCTCTCCAGTACCCTGGCATAGACTTTCCCAGGGAGGCTGAGAAGTGTGATCCCCCTGTAGTTGGAACACACCCTCCGGTCCCCCTTCTTAAAAAGAGGGACCACCACCCCAGTCTGCCATCCCAGAGGCACCGTCCCCGACTGCCACGCGATGCTGCAGAGGCGTGTCAGCCAAGACAGCCCCACAACATCCAGAGACTTGAGGTACTTTGCCTTGCCACCGAGGAGTTTTTTGACTACTTGCTTGGGTGATGGACGAGTCCACATCTGAGCCCTCAGCCTCTGCTTCCTCAATGGAAGACGTGACAGCGGGATTGAGGAGATCCTCGAAGTATTCCTTTCACCGTCCAACGACATCCCCAGTTGAGGTCAACAGGCCTCACTGAACACCTCCCAGGCCCGAGTTTTTGCCTCCACAACCACCCGGGCTGCAGTCCGCTTGGCCTGCCGGTACCTGTCAGCTGCCTCAGGAGTCCCACAAGCCAACCAGGCCCGACAGGACTCCTTCTTCAGCTTGATGGCATCCCTTACTTCCGGTGTCCACCAACGGGTTTGGGGATTGCCGCCTCGACAGGCACCGGAAACCTTACGGCCACAGCTCCGAGCGGCCGCTTCAACAATGGAGGTGTAGAACATGGTCCACTCGGACTCAATATCTCCAACCTCCCTTGGGATCCGGTCGAAGCTCTGCCGGAGGTGGGAGTTGAAGATCTCTCTGACAGGAGACTCGGCCAAACGTTCCCAGCAGACCCTCACAGTACGTTTGGGTCTGCCGAGTCTGTCCAGCTTCCTCCCCCGCCATCGGATCCAACTCACCACCAGGTGGTGATCGGTTGACAGCTCCGCCCCTCTCTTCACCCGAGTGTCCAAGACATACGACCGGAGGTCGGATGAAACGACCACAAAGTCGATCATTGACCTACGGCCTAGGGTGTCCTGGTGCCACGTGTACTGATGGACACCCTTATGCTTGAACATGGTGTTTGTTATGGACAAGCTGTAACTAGCACAGAAGTCCAATAACTGAACACCGCTCGGGTTCAGATCAGGGGGCCCGTTCCTCCAAATCACGCCCCTCCAGGTGTCACTGTCGTTGCCCATGTGGGCGTTGAAGTCCCCCAGTAAAATGATGGAGTCCCCAGTTTTTATGGACAGAATTTCTAGGCGCAGCCAGGGGCCGGAGGGGGTCAGGTTTGGTGACAACACGATTTCGTCTCTGCTCTTTGCGGATGATGTTGTCGTGTTGGCCTCATCAAGCCAGCACCTTCAGCATGCACTGGGACGGTTTGCAGCCGAGTGTGAAGCGGCTGGGATGAGAATCAGCACCTCCAAATCCGAGACCATGGTCCTCAGTCGGAAAAGGGTGGCTTGCCCACTTCAGGTTGGTGGAGAGTTCCTGCCTCAAGTGGAGGAGTTTAAGTATCTTGGGGTCTTGTTCACGAGTGAGGGAAGGATGGAATGGGAGATTGACAGACGGATCGGTGCAGCTTCTGCAGTAATGCGGTCGATGTACCGGTCTGTCGTGGTGAAGAAACGGTAAACTCGATTTACCGGTCAATCTACGTTCCTACTCTCACCTATGGTCATGAGCTTTGGGTCATGACCAAAAGGACAAGATCCCGGATACAGGCGGCCGAAATGAGCTTTCTCCGCAGGGTGGCTGGGCGATCCCTTAGAGATAGGGTGAGAAGCTCAGTCACCCGGGAGGAGCTCAGAGTAGAGCCGCTGCTCCTCCGCATCGAGAGGGGTCAGCTGAGGTGGCTCGGGCATCTATTCCGGATGCCTCCTGGACGCCTTCCCGGGAAGGTGTTCCGGGCAAGTCCCACTGGGAGGAGACCCCGGGGAAGACCTAGGACACGCTGGAGACTATGTCTCCCGGCTGGCCTGGGAACGCCTCGGTGTCCCCCCAGAAGAGCTGGAGGAAGTGTCTAGGGAGAGGGAAGTCTGGGGTTCTCTGCTTAGACTGCTGCCCCCGCGACCCGGCCCCGGATAAGCGGAAGAAGATGGATGGATGGATGGGTTTTGCACCAGAAGCCAAAACATCAGCATCTGGAAGGGGACCTAAAGAAATGAACAAAAATTATGAGTCGTGAAGACATTAAGCTTATAGCTGTGCACACACACACACACACACACACACACACACACACTGCCTCTGGATGTACTCCCTTAGTATAAAACAAACAAATGCAGTAACAGTAATAGTTTAACTGTTTATTGATCTTGGGGGATTTTCATTTATATACAAATATATATATATATATATATATATATATATATTTTTTTTTTTTTACTTAGTCTGCACTCTTGTTCATTATTAGACTGATGTTTTAATGTTTAAATACACTTTCTTTGAGTTAATATTGTTCTTACCAAGTGCAGAAAAGAAAAATACAGCGCTATATAGAAACATTGTAGTTTTTATCTGTGGCAGAAATAAGTTTACTCTGCGTGACATAGTTTCCGGTTGTGTGTGAAAAAGGCTAATTAGCATCTTGGAGGAGAGAGCAGGTTAATCTAGTCTTACAGAGACACATTTCATTGCATTGGGAGCAGCTCAGTACTGAAGTGAAAGTGATATACAGTCAAGTATGTCTGTTCATATGATGTCTGTGTTTTCTGAGCCCAAGACTCAACTGTTTTCTCCAGTTCTACAGATGTGATCGTTGGCGAGACTTTCTTTGGTCTCTTCTTGCTTTAGGACAAAAATACACACGTTCTCTTCCAGGCAGATTTGTGATATTTTCTGTTGATTGGAAATTTTTCATTATTGCCTTGATGGTAAAAATATTAACTAATATTCACTCTGGTGTGAAAAAGGTTTATAATATATGTCAGAGTATTTCAGGAAGCAGAAATGGAAAAAAGCACCAGGCCCAGATTGTGTTACACCAGCCTGTCTGAAATCCTGTGCTGACCAGCTGGCCCCCATCTTCACACAGATCTTCAACAGATCGCTGGAACTGTGCGAAGTCCCTTCATGCTTCAAATGCTTCACCATTATCCCCATCCCAAAGAAATCCAAAATTACAGGACTAAATGACTACAGGCCTGTGGCTCTAACGTCTGTAGTCATGAAGTCATTTGAAAACTGGTGCTGGCCCACCTGAAGGACATCACTGGACCCTTGCTAGATCCTCTTCAGTTTGCCTACAGAGCAAACAGGTCTGTGGACGATGCAGTAAACATCGGACTGCATTATGTTCTGCAACACCTAGACAGACCGGGGACCTATGTGAGGATCCTGTTTGTGGACTTCAGCTCTGCCTTCAACACGATCATCCCAAACCTCCTCCTGCCCAAACTAACTCAGCTCTCCGTGCCCACCTCCGTCTGTCAGTGGATCAACAGCTTCCTGACAGACAGGCAGCAGCTAGTGAGACTGGGAAAATACACATCCAGCACCCGTACAATCAGCACCGGAGCTCCCCAGGGCTGCGTTCTCTCCCCACTGCTCTTCTCCCTGTACACTAATGACTGCACATCTAAGGACCCCTCTGTCAAGCTCCTGAAGTTTGCAGATGACACCACACTCATCGGCCTCATTCAGGACGGTGACGAGTCTGCTTACAGACAGGAGGTTAAAGAGCTGGCTGTCTGGTGCACTCTCAACAACCTGGAGCTTAACACGCTCAAAACAGTGGAGATGATCGTGGACTTCAGGAGAAACCCCCCTGCACTCCCCCCGCTCACCATCATGAACAGCACTGTGACTGCAGTGGAGTCATTCAGGTTCCTGGGCACCACTATCTCTCAGGACCTGAAGTGGGACATTCACATTGACTCCATTGTGAAAAAGGCCCAGCAGAGGTTGTACTTCCTTCGCCAGCTGAGGAAGTTTATCCTGCCACAGGATCTGCTGAAACAGTTCTACTCCACCATCATCGAATCCATCCTCTGCACTTCAGTAACTGTCTGGTTCAGCTCAGCTTCTAAATCTGACCTCAGAAGACTACAGAGGGTAGTCCGGACTGCTGAGCGAATCATCGGTACAACCCTCCCATCTATTCAAGAACTGTACTTATCCAGAGTGAGCAAAAGGGCTGTTAAAATCACTCTGGACCCCTCACATCCAGCACACTCCCTCTTTGAACTGTTGCCATCTGGTCGACGCTACAGAGCACTGAGCACCAGAACGACCAGACACAGGAACAGTTTCTTCCCTCAGGCAATCCATCTTATGAACAGCTGATAATAACTGTGGGACACACTACACTATTTATATTTATATACACTACACTTATTTATCCAACACACATACTTAGCATACACTTAAATCTTTTGCACATAATATACATGTACATACATAAATGCTCATTGTAATATACCTGCCATACATTGTCAATTTGTATATTGTCATTCCTTACCCACCTATTTGTATTTTTTGTATTTTTTATTCCTTATTGTGTTTTTTGTTCTGTCACTGTTATGTTGCACTGCGCAGCTCTGTCACGAAAACAAATTCATCGTATGTGTGAACATACCTGGCAATAAAGCTCATTCTGATTCTGATTCTGATTCTAAATAAGAATAATTTCCACGAAATCATAGTGTACTAGTGAAAAATACTTATTTCATAGTGTTTTTTTTTTCTTAATGGGCCCTGGGTACACCTTTTTTATTTTTATTTGTTTGTTTTCCTTTCTGTTTGTGATATCAATACAGATTTATCACCCATGTGCGGAAGGCCATTGAACAGAAAGCAGAAAAAGAAACAAAGGAGAGTCATCGTAAGATCAGGATTAGCGTTAACCCACATCGTTTCCTGCTCGAACTAGAGGGGGAGGGGTGAGTCATGTGACGCTCAGCTGGTTTCAGTTAGGTCCTGTAAACAACTGTAAAACGTCTCCCTGCAGCACTTGCTCTATATTTGTATTCGTCGTTTGACTGGAACAGAGATCATCTCATAATGTCTGGAAGAGGCAAAGGCGGTAAAGGACTCGGGAAAGGAGGCGCTAAGCGTCACCGTAAAGTGCTGCGCGATAACATCCAGGGAATCACCAAACCCGCCATTCGTCGTCTAGCTCGCCGCGGTGGAGTCAAGCGCATCTCCGGTCTGATCTACGAGGAGACCCGCGGTGTGCTGAAGGTGTTCCTGGAGAACGTGATCCGCGACGCCGTCACCTACACCGAGCACGCCAAGAGAAAGACCGTCACCGCCATGGACGTTGTGTACGCGCTCAAACGACAGGGACGCACCTTGTACGGCTTCGGAGGATAAACCGCTTCAGATCAGAGAACAAACCCAACGGCTCTTTTAAGAGCCACCCACACTCTCACTTAAAGAGCTCGCGCTGCTGTTGTGTGCTGAACATGAGAACTACGTTTACACAGTCGTTACAAATAATACATTTATTGTTGATTACAGATAATGTTTTAGAGACACTTTACGCCAATATTACATTAACGATACCTTAGCAGCCGTACACTGGGTACTTTTCATTGAAACAAAAAATAAAAGCAGATATTATAGCATGATTATTATAATCTGTTTAAGTTAAAAGATGGTATCTGATTTAAGGCTCAAAAATTTAATGCTACAGACGTTGAAGAATTCGAGCAGAATGGTGCAGAAGATAAAGGCGAATGTTATTTCTGTTAACTGTATAGCAACAGAGCTCCAGGTTATCAAATCACGTCACCTTTATTTATATAGTGTTTCTAACAAGACCAATTGTGTCAAAGCAGCTTTAATTACAGTATTAAATATGAAAATTGTCAAAAATGCAAAAGAACAAAAGTAAACGTTCAATGTTCAGTTAAACAATCGATGCTTTATAGGTATTTTTCCTCCGTGATTTCCTTATTGATTTTATAATAGTTTCATATTAAAAGTGTGCCTGATATTTATCTGTAACTATTTATTTTCTCAAAATATTATTATAAAAATAGCGGGAAATGAAACAAAGGAAACCCAGTCGGGTGGGTGTCGTTCAAACATGGAGTGGTGGGTGGAGCTATGATTTAAGCTCCTGTGATTGGCTCTGCTCCAGTTCATAACGCCTTGAATGATCCAATTTAATACAAGTTTATGGGTCTGACCAATGACAACACGGAATCACAAGGTCCCACAGAATTAGCATAGGCGAGTGAATAAATAGCCCGGTATGAGTTCAGCCTGCTACTGATATCTAAGAGTTTGAGTCGAAAACATTATCATGCCTGAACCAGCGAAGTCCGCGCCGAAGAAAGGCTCCAAGAAGGCCGTCACCAAGAGCGCCGCGAAAGGAGGAAAGAAGCGCAGAAAGTCCAGGAAGGAGAGCTACGCCATCTACGTGTATAAAGTGCTGAAGCAGGTTCATCCTGACACCGGGATCTCTTCGAAGGCGATGGGCATCATGAACTCTTTCGTCAACGACATCTTCGAGCGCATCGCCGGTGAGTCGTCTCGTCTCGCTCACTACAACAAGCGCTCCACCATCACTTCCCGCGAGATCCAGACCGCCGTGCGTCTGCTGCTGCCCGGGGAGCTGGCTAAACACGCCGTGTCTGAGGGCACCAAGGCCGTCACCAAGTACACCAGCTCCAAGTAGAGCAGTCCGACACCGAGACACACCCCAAAGGCTCTTTTAAGAGCCACCCATCCACTCACCCGAAGAGCTCTTTGTTATACTTTAATCCTAGATGACGTGAAGATGATTTAAACGTCTAGCATTTATTTTAACTTGAACTTTGTTTTTTTTTTTCTATCACAAGACCACATGTTGTACCACTTTTGCAACTACTGTTGCCTTAATCAATATTAAACGGTTTTATATTAACTAAAATGTTTTTCTTTTTTTTGTCTTCACATGTGGTCAGTTACAGAAAAGCGTGAGGAAAATACATTTTAATTATTTATTAAATTCCAGATTATGAGAAAAAATTGCAAAGAGAAACAATATTGTGTGTATTAATGAATTGCATAGATGATTTCTCCCCTTAAGAATAGTAATTTGCTAAAAAAACAAAAAAAACCTTTTGTCCTCTTGTGGACTAAATATCTACCAGCCATGTATCTTTGCTAAAGCCATGCAAAACACAAGTCCTTACCAAGTATGGCATGTCTACAAATCGAGAATATTGTTCAGAAATCTCTTTCACTGTTGGGGACTTGTTTGCGACCCATAACCCGAGAGGGGTTTTCTCCATGCCCAGTTTGATGGTATTGAGGTTTTCTGGAGATGGTTTCATCCTTTTGATCACAGTCGTCCCGAGAGGACTCGTCCTCCCCTTCAACAGTTATTTCTGAAGAGATAGACACTCCAGAGGAAGCACTGTTTCGACTACGTTTGCGCTGGTAGCGACGCTGATCATCATGAAGTTTCCTCCATAGATTTCAAAGTCTAATCTCAATAAGTCCACTGTGGGAGACTGGGTCATAGAAATCTTCCTGGATGAAAGACGGAGGATAACAATTGTAACTTTTACAAGAATTCATGATGTGTGACGAGCAAACCAGCCGAGTGGATGTACTTTTGGTGTCATTGTAATATTGGTAAAAAAAAAAAAAACCTACAGTCACTAAATTTTCAGTTGATTTTTAACCTGTTAACTAATGAACATACCACACTTACTATTCCAGTTTGCATTTGTTTAAAGTGGGCTTTGTGTGTTTTAATAAGTGCAACTTACAAAACCTTCATTCTGTTCTCCCATCTTGATCTTCAGAGAAGGAAACAGTTTTACCACACTTTCTGCCAACATCTGTTTCTCTTCATTAGATAACGCAGTGAAGCAGCCCGTGCAGGAGAGAATAATTGATTCTGGAGCCGTCGATATCAACAGATTCAGCACCATCACCACGGACAGCACCTGTAGAGTTGCACGTCAGTAGATATATCTTAAACCTATGGTATGGTTCGGGGAACACGCCTAGAAATGGTAAACCTTTAGTTAAGTTATACGTTAGGAGTCTTTGTAGCGACTCTAAGAGACAACGTTATCGAGAAACGCAGCCCTGATATTACACAAGAGCAGCAGAGTCTTGGTCTGGGTTTCTCAAAACGTTGTCTCTTAGCGCTATGATGACTTTTAATATAACTGTAAGGTCACAGTGATTTTTCCAAGTAAGACATGTTCCTGGATCAACATTACTGTCCAGAAATATAGACTTAACCCAATCCCTACTCCTAAACCCAAATTTACACATAATTTATTGCTAAAACCAGTGGGAAATGATAGCTGATTAACAATGGTGTAGAAGCACCTAACTCTGGTAATAAGCCTAAAACAGATATTTTCTGAAAAGTAATATCTCAATTCTGATTGGTTGATTGGAATGTTGATCCAGGAACATGTTGTACTTGGTGAAATCACGCTCGCCGTAACGGTAACAATGAGGAAGAGGAAAAAACAGCACACGGTGGAAGATGCGGCGGGAAATGCGGCAGTGAATAGACATTGAATTAGAGTTCCTTTATAATTTTGCCATTTTAAGTTACAAGAAAATCTAATTAAAAATGTTAATAAAAGATAAAAACAAATGTAAAAGAAGAAATAAAAAAATAAAAGAATAATGGCATGGCCCTACTTTACATATGATATAATAATCATGTATGGCTCCCATAATTGTACAAAGTCCTTTATTTTACTCTTGGAGATATAAGTCAGCCTTTCCAGTCCAATGCACTCTTCTTTTATCCATTGTTTAATAGAAGGTGCTTCCATGCTCTTCCAGTTCACAGCAATGGCTCTTCTGGCATGTAATAATCCAAAGTCCAATAGTCTAGTGTGTTTCTTTGTTTGTGAGAAACCTGTATATTCCCAGTACACAAAGTTTGGCACAATGTGGTATTTTAAGATTAAACCGTTCTGACAAACAGTTTATGACATCCTTCCAGAACGTCTGTATATCAGAACATTCCCATAGACAGTGAATCAGACTCCCTTTATAATTTTGGCATTCTGTACATATATCAAGAATATGGCTAGACATATGATTGAGTTTTTCAGGTGTTATATAAACCCTTGTCAACCATTTATACTGTAATAATTTAAGCCGTGTGTTTATGATTTGTTTTGGGCCTTTAAACATTCTTCAGTCCATTCAAATTCCTCTCTTTCTTCTTGAATGTCTTTCCTCCATGCGTTTAATTTGTCTACAGCAGACTCTTTAGAGTTAGACATTATTAAATTATTCATTCTGCGTCACCGGGACTTACGGTTTAGAATCGTTTAGAATGTTTGCATGAATAATAAACAGCTGATAACATTATCCACCCCATAATTATAGTATTAACAAACTTTGATGCAATAGACAGGGTATGATTTAAAAATGAGCGTCCCTCCAAAAACATTAAATTTCTGTCTCTTTAAATACAAAAGACGGAGAAAAACTGCAAAAAGGTCCACTTTTTGAAAAAAAATAACCCCCGCCCCTTTCAATAGGCTGGCTACGAACCTGATATAAATTCTCAAAATGCATCACAAAAGTTATGATTTAAGCAGTTGGCCACATCCAGTATAATGAATATATCTATCTATCTATCTATTGCCCTCTGCTGAGCATCTATGGACAAAACCATTTCTGACTTAAACTAGAGTTGTGACGTTCGCGAACGAACCGATTCTTTTGAACGGCTCATAAACATGAACGATGGGAGCCGAGTCTCGGCTGGAGGGGAGCCGTTCTTTCTGTCGTTCTTTTTTCCTATGCGTTTCACACAGATGCACACAAATGAGCTCCTCCGCGAGACAGAACAGTTATAGGGGGAGGGGCGCACCCAGCGCAGGCCAACCCTTTATAGCGTGATGATATTAGTTATTAGTTGTGCACGCATCCTTCACGTGACTACTCCAGTGGAAAAAAACCCTGCATGCCTCTGTCATTGGGTAGGAGCGTTGAAAAAAGCTGTTTTGCACAGACATTCATTGCAGCCCACTTTGTTATTGTTCATTGACTTGAAGTGGCTGTAGTAAAAGCTGTTTTGCACAGAAATTCATTGCAGCTGGCTTTGTTTTTGATATTTATTCGTGAGTAGGTATTGTATGAATAACATAAGTCAACGTAGCTTTACACACACACACTTTGTACTAAAGGTAAATCCAAAATAGTGATGTCACTGTCTAAGCAGAGGGATTTGTGCAACTCTATGGAATATAGTCCACACATGACAAATGAGGTAAAAATCAATATTTCAGAATAATTCAAACTCAGATATTGGTGTGTAATATCTGAGTTTTAATTATTTGACTACAAATCTCACCTCATCATTCTTCCCAGTGATTATTTCCAGGATAAACTGAGATGCCTCCAAGCTTCTTAAAACTGACTAAATATTTAAAAAGAGCCAAAAGAGCCGTTCTGTTGAACGGCTCTTTGAAAGGAACGGATCGCGAAGATCCGGATCCCCTCAAAGAGCCATAAATCCCATCACTAGCAGTTGGCCACATCCAGTATAATGAATAGATATATCTATCTATCTATCTATCTATCTATCTATCGCCCTCTGCTGAGCATCTATGGACAAAACCATTTCTGACTTAAACTAGGCTTTTCTTTAACCGACAGATGGCAGAACTCTACACCCAACACCTAGATTAATATCCAGAAACATATTACAGTATATTTAATTTAGATCATAATTTAAGTTTTTCTTTTCATATATTTCACATGCAAGATAATTGTATAGTTGAGGAATTGTGTGGTAGATAGATACAACAGTACTTTGAACCTCCAAAAAAAATCACAACTCTCATCTTATTTAAATTCAACATCATTAATAAAACAGTTGAGCATAATTTACCTGATCTTAGCGCACGCTTGCTTGTGTACCATCTGAACACAGATGAACACTTTGCATCTATTTATAACAGGTGCAGATGTAATCAAGTTACGCCACAGACTAATGGAGAGTGTAGTCCCGAACTCTTTCATCAGCCCGTTACATACACACACGATTTATGTAGTAACGAAAAACTACAATTGATAGAAGTCAGGAAATACGTTTTGGGAACTCAAGGGAAGACCCCATGTAAACTAGATTACGCTCTATTTGTTATATTCATTATTGCAGTGGAAACGGTCTCGTTCAGTGCGGTGTCGGTGGCTCTTAAAAGAGCCTTTGGGGTGTTTGGCAGCGGCGGGTTTAAGCGCGCTCTCCGCGGATGCGGCGGGCCAGCTGGATGTCTTTGGGCATGATGGTGACTCTCTTGGCGTGGATGGCGCACAGGTTGGTGTCCTCGAACAGACCGACCAGATAAGCCTCGCTGGACTCCTGCAGGGCCATGACAGCGGAGCTCTGGAAGCGCAGGTCCGTCTTGAAATCCTGAGCGATCTCTCGCACCAGACGCTGGAAAGGCAGTTTGCGGATCAGCAGCTCGGTGGACTTCTGATAGCGACGGATCTCTCGGAGAGCCACGGTCCCGGGCCTGTAACGGTGGGGCTTCTTGACGCCGCCGGTGGCTGGGGCGCTCTTCCGGGCAGCTTTAGTAGCGAGCTGCTTCCTCGGGGCTTTACCACCGGTGGATTTACGAGCGGTCTGCTTGGTTCTTGCCATCGCTGCGATCAACTTCCCTCTCCGTTCTGCGCACGTAGAAAAATGCTCCTTCGTCTCGTGCGTCTGCTTTTAAAGCGTCATACGGTCACGAGCTTATGCCGTCATTAGGGTGCAGAGGCTTGTGATTGGCTGATATGTGACGTCTGCACGTGACTGCTAGCCAATGACTGCGCAGCTTCTGTTTTCAAACGGGGCTGTTTGTGTTTCCCGCTCAAAATGCTTTGTTCTGTTTAGTTCTTTACGCATCGTTCATTCATTCATGCTCAGAATCAAGGTCTGTTAGCAAAACACAGCACAGTATAATAACATGAATTAATTATTTAATTATTTTCACCATACAAATGTAATGTCTGCCCTGATAAATAAATAAACCTGGGCTATTAAGATCTTGAAGTTCTTTCATGACAATCTTTCTCATATTTTATTCCACATCATATCTAATCCCACAATCAGATCATATATTTAGCAGCGGGTTAAAACCAACACTACTAGATCAGCAGACATACAGTGACTGACTATGGTTTTATCAATCATACATGCAGTATTACAGTCACTTACATTTTCCAGAAATTAATTCATACACACATTAAAAAGTGCTGGTGAAAGTAGACTCTCTTCTGCTCTGCATTACTCTAAATTACTCTGTTCAGTACATAACTTTGACTAACTATCAAAAACATCAATAAATCAGTTTTGGCTTTTAGACAGTTCTACACCTTCCTTCATTGACTTCAAACCAAACTGACTGTTATCAAGATAAACACCTGATGTGATTATTTCCAGAATCTTTGACACAACACTAAAGCAACTGGCATTATAGTTATTCATATTTGTTACACTGAAATAAGACAGTTTCAAAATAATTAATCAATAATAATGCGTTAATTTAGTTCATTTTCTCCTTCAATCGTATGTATGGTGTGTTATGAATGAAAAGGAAAGTAAATCGCTCTCTAACAGATGAAGTGTGTGGCTCTTAAAAGAGCCTTTGTGTTGGAGAAGCAGAGCGGACTCGGTTTACTTGGCTTTGGCGGGTTTCTCGCTCTTCTTGGGCAGCAGCACGGCCTGGATGTTGGGCAGCACGCCGCCCTGAGCGATGGTCACTCGACCCAGGAGTTTGTTGAGCTCCTCATCATTGCGCACCGCCAGCTGCAGGTGACGGGGAATGATGCGGGTCTTCTTGTTGTCTCTCGCGGCGTTTCCAGCCAACTCCAGGATCTCAGCGGTCAGATACTCGAGCACAGCCGCCAGATAGACGGGAGCTCCGGCACCGACGCGCTCTGCGTAGTTCCCTTTGCGGAGAAGTCTGTGAACACGACCGACGGGGAACTGCAGCCCTGCTCTGGAGGAGCGAGTCTTGGCCTTCGCTCTCGCTTTACCGCCTGTTTTGCCTCTTCCGCTCATCCTCAGTGACAAAATACTTCAACTTTACAAAATAGAAATAATAACTCTCTGAGCTCTGGTGAGCTGATTTTAGAAGAGCGTGACAGTCGCCCATTGGTTTAGACATTGTAAGATTTTAAACCAATCACTGAACTTCCCTCCAACACCCGCCAAAGCCACGCCTCCACATCTGCGCGCGGACTGAGCAGCATTTCAAATTACAAATGAGGACAATGGAGCAATATATACAAGTGTTATAAAAAAAAAGGCGCAGTTTAACGCAGTACATGTAGAAAGGTTTTTTTTTTTTTTGCATTAACGTTATTTAATAATAAAAAATAAAAAACTAAACATAATAGACCAAGGCGGTGTTAATCAACAAAACAGCAATGATATACAAGTGTTATAACAAGTCTCAGTTTAACGCAGTACATGTGGAAAGTTTTTTTTTTTTTTTTGCATTAAAGTTATATAATAATACAAAATAAATAAATAATATAAGTTCAGGTGGTGTTAAGAGGCCCTCTTTTGCTTGTTATATTATATAATATAAGTAAAAAACGGATAATATACACAACTTTAGAAAAGCTAACGTAAACGTTATTTATTATTATCACTTCCACTAATAGTGTGAGTGCAGGTCTTTCTTTTGCTCTTTCTTTCGAGTTTGTGGGTGGCTCTGAAAAGAGCCGTTGGGGAAGAAACAAGAAGAGTTTTATTTCTTCTTGGGAGCTGCCTTTATAGGCTTGGCAGCTTTAGGCTTTGCCGTCTTGGGTTTGGCGGTCTTGGCCTTTTTGGGGCTCTTGGCTGCTTTCTTGGGCGCCGCGGGCTTCTTTGCTTTCTTGGGGCTCTTCGTCGCCTTCTTGGGGCTCTTTGTGGCCTTCTTAGCGGCGGCAGTGGGTTTCTTGGCCTTCTTGGGGGATTTCTTAGCGGCGGGCTTCTTTGCAGCTGCGCTCTTGGGCTTCTTGGCAGCAGCGGGTTTCTTGGCCACGGGCTTCTTGGCTTTAGGAGCCGCTTTCTTCTTAGTCTCGGTCTGCTTCTTGCTGATCTTGAAGGAGCCGGAGGCGCCGGTCCCTTTGACCTGCAGCAGGGCGCCTTTAGTCACCAGGCTCTTGAGGGCGAGCTTGACGCGGGAGTTGTTCTTCTCCACGTCGTAGCCGCCGGCGGCGAGAGCTTTCTTCAGGGCGGCGAGGGACACGCCGCTCCTCTCCTTGGACGCGGACACGGCTTTGACGATCAGATCACTGACGCCGGGGCCTGCTTTCTTGGCTTTGGCGGCGGACTTCTTCTTGGGCGCTTTGGCCGGCGGAGCGGCGGCTGCTGGAGCGGTTTCTGCCATTTCTCGGAGCGGAATCACAGTCTTTCAAACACTGAGTTCAATGAGTGTCGCTCGAGCAGCGCTGCGCTCTTAAACAACACATGAGAACCTTATAGACTCAACCCGCCCGCTCGCGCTTGTGTTTTCTTCTCCTACATTTAGGGGCAAAACTCGAGTATTAAAATAGTTTAGCGCAGTAGAAACAAAGTCAGCATCAAGCAGAGGTTCTTGGCTTTCTGTGGAGACTAAAACCCGCGGCGAGGAAATGTTGGTTTCGCCCCGGTCAGATCAAACTCGAGGCGAGCATCAGCCACGGAACAGAGCCGCGTGTAAATCTCATGCTTTATTTAAGTGTTAAAGTTGAAAACAGATTAAAATAATCAGCTGTGTGTTTCAGAAACAGTCTGAAGATAAATATAATGAAATGTGCATCAGTGAAGGCTGTGTGCAAGTGTTTCATACAGCTGTTGTTTTGGGCAGCTTGAAGCACAAACATCTGGAGGCTTCGAGACTTTGTCACTCCTCTTTCTTTCTTTCTTTCTTTCTTTCTTTCTTTCTTTCTTTCTTTCTTTCATTCTTTCTTTCGGATATCTGGACATTGTATTTGTCTAAATAGTGTCAGGACGGAGGTAATGCTCACTGGTTCATCTTACAGCTACATAATACTGAGTCTTTCACTTTAAGTCCAGACGGAAATTAAACAAACAAACAAACATTATTTAAATGAGTACCAGCTAAGATATTTGATACTTATTTAAATTATGTTCCTTGTGTTCAGAACACGGTCAAGAGATCTTTTTTTTTTCTTTCTTTTTTTTTTTTATATTGCCAGATTACGTCTTTGAAAAGTTAGTTAATGTGTGTGTTTTCCTGCGTTGATAATTGCAATGCTCTGCTGGCATTGGTTTCAAAAGCTTCCTTAAATCAACAGTTTTAGTTCAGCTGAATCCTGTCTGGAAACAAGGGATCACGTCACTTCCGTCCTGAAATCTTTACACTGCCTTTCAGAGTCTGTGTGCACTTTTAAAGGTTCTTATAAAGCTTCACATTATCTCTCTGAGCTTTTAGCTCCTAAACACCAGCGACCTCCGCTCCTCTGAAACTGGCCTTTTAATGGTTTAGATTACTTCTTAAAAGCGGAAGTGAAGCAAGTTTACATTATATATAAATTATTTCCACTTCAATAATACTTCATAAACATAACAAACACGATTTAAATAACCATGGGAAAAAAAACCTTTAAAAAGTGTTGTTGTTTCACAGGGTTGGTTCGCTCCACAAGTGAAGCACAAATATGTATTTCAGGAATTGCTCAATTAACTTGTTTTCTATCTATTATTCTTTGTTTCTTTCTTACTTTTTGAATAAAAAAGTAAAATAGAAAAATAAATTTGTGTCACTACCCTTCTAATCTCAACATGAGTCTAAAATGACCCATATTCATTTCCACTTATTTTTTTCTTCTTCTATCATTTATTAATGCAGATGGTCTCAAAGAAATGAATTTTTGACGTCCACAAATCATTGTATATTTTCCCTTCCTTACTTTATAAACAAACACGGTTTTTGTATTTCTTCATCAATTTTACACACATGACCTGTATAGAAACTTTTGTATATTTGCTATTTTTTATTGATTTATTATTTTGCTTGTAGAATATTTACTGCAGAAAACTGTCACCTGCCACACATTTCACAACTCAACATGCATGGCTACATTTCTATAATTCATGCATTTAGTCTTATTTTATAATTTATTACCACATAAAATATTTGATATACTGCGAAGGATAACTGGACATATGTGAATGTTAGGCTAAGGTTACCTTGACCTTTAAATCTCTAACTAGTGAGAAACATGTCCAATACTATTAGATAGCTTGTTTTTTACATTTTCTTTAAAAAAAAAAAACTAACAAAAAAAAAAAGAAAAAAAAGTTAATTAATTATTTTTATTATTATTATTATTATTTAAGTCAAATTAATACGTTATTATATACAAGTGTATTTCATTGCTATCAGGCAAAAACCGTGTAGCTCCACATTTCATCATTTTATTTTAATTTTATTTTATCGGTCACCCTTTATGTCTGTCAGTGTTCCTGAAAAGTAATGGTTTTGGAGAACGGTTTCTGTCTGACAGTGACAGTATATAATCAGTATTGTTTATGGCTGATCCCAGATGATCAATTAAATGTTCGTAGAGATGCTGCACGATGAGGAAGATCAGTTTACTCTTAATCCTGATTCAGTCTGAAATATCTGATGCTGAAGACTGAGACTGTGCCACAGGGTTAATCTGGGTCTGAATCCAGCTCTAGATGACACTGAAGACGAAGAGGAAACTCAGGTCCGCAGCTGCTCGTGTCATATAATGCCAGTCTCTACCTGTGGGACTTACATTGTTTTATTTTTAAAAAGGTTTTCAACCCTCACTGAGAGAACACACACCGTCACTCTGAACACACCGAGAGGAGAAACACTACACACAACCCTCGCTGAGATAACACACACCGTCACTCAGAACACACCGAGAGGAGAAACACCACACACAACCCTTGCTGAGATAACACACACCGTCACTCAGAACACACCGAGAGGAGAAACACCACACACAACCCTCGCTGAGAGAACACACACCGTCACTCTGAACACACCGAGAGGAGAAACACCACACACAACCCTCGCTGAGATAACACACACCGTCACTCGGAACACACCGAGAGGAGAAACACCACACACAACCCTCGCTGAGATAACACACACCGTCACTCGGAACACACCGAGAGGAGAAACACCACACACAACCCTCGCTGAGATAACACACACCGTCACTCGGAACAGACCGAGAGGAGAAACACCACACACAACCCTCGCTGAGATAACACACACCGTCACTCGGAACAGACCGAGAGGAGAAACACCACACACAACCCTCGCCGAGATAACACACACCGTCACTCAGAACACACCGAGAGGAGAAACACCACACACAACCCTCGCCGAGATAACACACACCGTCACTCATAACACACCGAGAGGAGAAACACCACACACAACCCTCGCCGAGAGAACCCACACCGTCACTCAGAACACACCGAGAGGAGAAACACCACACACAACCCTCGCCGAGATAACACACACCGTCACTCAGGACACAGCGAGAGGAGAAACACCACACACAACCCTCGCCGAGAGAACACACACAGTCACTCAGAACACACCGAGAGGAGAAACACCACACACAACCCTCGCCGAGATAACACACACCGTCACTCAGGACACAGCGAGAGGAGAAACACCACACACAACCCTCGCCGAGATAACACACACCGTCACTCAGAACACACCGAGAGGAGAAACACCACACACAACCCTCGCCGAGATAACACACACCGTCACTCATAACACACCGAGAGGAGAAACACCACACACAACCCTCGCCGAGAGAACACACACCGTCACTCGGAACACACCGAGAGGAGAAACACCACACACAACCCTCGCCGAGATAACATACACAGTCACTCAGAACACACAGAGAGGAGAAACACCACACACAACCCTCGCTGAGAGAACACACACAGTCACTCAGAACACACCGAGAGGAGAAACACCACACACAACCCTCGCTGAGAGAACACACACCGTCACTCTGAACACACCGAGAGGAGAAACACTACACACAACCCTCACTGAGATAACACACACCGTCACTCTGAACACACCGAGAGGAGAAACACTACACACAACCCTCGCTGAGATAACACACACCGTCACCCGGAACACACCTAGTGGAGAAACACTACACACAACCCTCGCTGAGATAACACACACCGTCAGTCGGAACACACCGAGAGGAGAAACACTACACACAACCCTCGCTGAGATAACACACACCGTCACTCAGAACACACCGAGAGGAGAAACACTACACACAACCCTCGCTGAGATAACACACACACCGTCACTCAGAACACACCGAGAGGAGAAACACTACACACAACCCTCGCTGAGATAACACACACAGTCACTCAGAAAACACCGAGAGGAGAAACACTACACACAACCCTCGCTGAGATAACACACACCGTCACTCAGAACACACCGAGAGGAGAAACACCACACACAACCCTCGCTGAGATAACACACACAGTCACTCAGAACACACCGAGAGGAGAAACACTACACACAACCCTCGCTGAGATAACACACACAGTCACTCAGAAAACACCGAGAGGAGAAACACTACACACAACCCTCGCTGAGATAACACACACACCGTCACTCAGAACACACCGAGAGGAGAAACACCACACACAACCCTCGCTGAGATAACACACACAGTCACTCAGAACACACCGAGAGGAGAAACACTACACACAACCCTCGCTGAGATAACACACACAGTCACTCTGAAAACACAGAGAGGAGAAACACCACACACAACCCTCGCTGAGATAACACACACCGTCACTCTGAACACACCGAGAGGAGAAACACTACACACAACCCTCGCTGAGATAACACACACAGTCACTCTGAAAACACAGAGAGGAGAAACACCACACACAACCCTCGTTAGATAACACACACAGTCACTCAGAACACACCGAGAGGAGAAACACCACACACAACCCTCGCCGAGATAACACACACCGTCACTCATAACACACCGAGAGGAGAAACACCACACACAACCCTCACTGAGATAACACACACCGTCACTCAGAACACACCGAGAGGAGAAACACCACACACAACCCTCGCCGAGATAACACACACCGTCACTCATAACACACCGAGAGGAGAAACACCACACACAACCCTCGCCGAGATAACACACACCGTCACTCGGAACACACCGAGAGGAGAAACACCACACACAACCCTCGCCGAGATAACACACACCGTCACTCGGAACACACCGAGAGGAGAAACACCACACACAACCCTCGCTGAGATAACACACACCGTCACTCTGAACACACCGAGAGGAGAAACACTACACACAACCCTCGCTGAGATAACACACACAGTCACTCTGAAAACACAGAGAGGAGAAACACCACACACAACCCTCGCTGAGATAACACACACAGTCACTCAGAACACACCGAGAGGAGAAACACCACACACAACCCTCGCCGAGATAACACACACCGTCACTCATAACACACCGAGAGGAGAAACACCACACACAACCCTCGCTGAGATAACACACACCGTCACTCGGAACACACCGAGAGGAGAAACATCACACACAACCCTCGCCGAGATAACACACACCGTCACTCGGAACACACCGAGAGGAGAAACACTACACACAACCCTCGCTGAGATAACACACACCGTCACTCAGAACACACTGAGAGGAGAAACACCACACACAACCCTCGCTGAGATAACACACACCGTCACTCGGAACACACCGAGAGGAGAAACACCACACACAACCCTCGCTGAGATAACACACACCGTCACTCGGAACACACAGAGAGGAGAAACACTAGACACAACCCTCGCCGAGATAACACACACCGTCACTCGGAACAGACCGAGAGGAGAAACACCACACACAACCCTCGCCGAGATAACACACACCGTCACTCGGAACAGACCGAGAGGAGAAACACCACACACAACCCTCGCTGAGAGAACACACACAGTCACTCGGAACACACCGAGAGGAGAAACACCACACACAACCCTCGCCGAGATAACACACACCGTCACTCGGAACAGACCGAGAGGAGAAACACTACACACAACCCTCGCCGAGAGAACACACACAGTCACTCAGAACACACCGAGAGGAGAAACACCACACACAACCCTCGCCGAGATAACACACACCGTCACTCAGAACACACCGAGAGGAGAAACACCACACACAACCCTCGCTGAGATAACACACACAGTCACTCAGAACACACCGAGAGGAGAAACACCACACACGACCCTCGCTGAGATAACACACACCGTCACTCAGAAAACACAGAGAGGAGAAACACCACACACAACCCTCGCTGAGATAACACACACCGTCACTCGGAACACACCGAGAGGAGAAACACCACACACAACCCTCACTGAGATAACACACACCGTCACTCAGAACACACAGAGAGGAGAAACACCACACACAACCCTCGCTGAGAGAACACACACAGTCACTCAGAACACACCGAGAGGAGAAACACCACACACAACCCTCGCCGAGATAACACACACAGTCACTCAGAACACACCGAGAGGAGAAACACCACACACGACCCTCGCTGAGATAACACACACCGTCACTCGGAACACACCGAGAGGAGAAACACCACACACAACCCTCGCTGAGATAACACACACCGTCACTCAGAAAACACAGAGAGGAGAAACACCACACACAACCCTCGCTGAGATAACACACACCGTCACTCGGAACACACCGAGAGGAGAAACACCACACACAACCCTCGCTGAGATAACACACACCGTCACTCGGAACACACCGAGAGGAGAAACACCACACACAACCCTCGCTGAGATAACACACACCGTCACTCGGAACACACCGAGAGGAGAAACACTACACACAACCCTCGCTGAGATAACACACACCGTCACTCGGAACACACCGAGAGGAGAAACACCACACACAACCCTCGCTGAGATAACACACACCGTCACTCGGAACACACCGAGAGGAGAAACACCACACACAACCCTCGCTGAGATAACACACACCGTCACTCGGAACACACCGAGAGGAGAAACACCACACACAACCCTCGCTGAGATAACACACACCGTCACTCGGAACACACTGAGAGGAGAAACACCACACACAACCCTCGCCGAGATAACAAAACAAACAAAAAAAAAACTAACTAACTAACTGCAAATTAACGAGTCGTAACAACGTTAATGGAGGGGAGACTGTGTATAGTGGCAACATCGGTTCCTTCAGAGAGAATCTTCTCAAAAACAGGGCAGATAATCACAGAAAGAAGAAATAGGATCCGTCCATCAAAGTTGAAGCATTTGATTTTTTTCAATGCCAATCTTCACTGAAGACATTAATACTGTTTGCTTGAGTTTGGTTCTAGTTCTGTGAATTTATTTGCTGTTTTGTTGTTAATTTGTGCAATAAACTCCGCAAATCACGTTTACTAGTAGGTGAAGGGAATTTCACAATGGCTTCAATCTTAGCCGGAACCGGTTTAACCTGACCTTGTCCGACCAATTTACCAAGGTAAGTCACTACCGCCTCAGCAAACTCACATTTATAGTGGATAAGACACATGCCTTTGGTGTGAGAGACCCAGGTTCAAATCCACTATGAGACACGAATGTGTTCCTGAGTAAGACACTTAACCCCTAGTTGCTCCAGAGGCGTGCGACCTCTGACATATATAGCAATTGTAAGTCACTTTGGGTAAAGGCGTCAGCTAAATGAATAAATGTAAATAATACCACATCATCTAAACAGACTTCGCAGTGTTGCACATCTGACAACACAAGATGCATCAACCGTTGGAACATGGTGCATTGCGCACCCCGAAAGCCATGACTGTGTACTGCTTATCCAATCAGAATGCAGCGCTCCTAGCGCGAGAACAGAACAGACTGGGCATATGCCTAACTCCAGGTTCACACACTGTCACAAATAATTAATATCTAGCACATGAGCATAGGGAGAATTGTGAGTGCACAGGACGCAGTTTAAGCGAGAGGACACACGTTTTAAGTGCGCACACTCTCTCCAGGCGAGAGCAGCGTGTATCTGAGCAAGCACGTATGGTTTTGTGACAGAGCAAAGGAAATCTGCGTGCGAACAGAGAGATTCAGGCTCGTGCAGTATTTTAATGTGCTTTCGCCTTACAATAACTTGCTCTCGCTGCTGCTTCTGCACCACAGACACATACTGTAAACACACTGCAAACGAGTATGTGTGAACCTCTATAATGTATAACAAATCTATTACAACACTGAGGCACCGCTACAATTAATGAGCTCTATCAACAATGCATGGCAACAAAGAAAAAAAATGTCCCTGGACACGGGATTTATTTATTTATATTTTTTTTGCCATAAGTCTATACATTTTGTTAAACCTTTACTATAGTGATTATTTTGACTTATGTCTGTTCTAGAGACATTACAACTTTTTGATAAAGCTCTAATTGGTTTTCTTTTGGAAATATGTTTCAAATTCATCCTGAATGCATTTAGCACATATGTGTGTGTCAACACAGTTAACAATCTAGCTTCTGAGTACTATTATTAACTCAATAATAGTGATCAGTTAATTTAATAGGGTCAGTTAATTTTTTTGCAGTGGGCAGCGCAAGCATATGTGTTGTGTGGGCCGCGAGTTGAAAAAGTTTGGGAAACACTAGGCCATTTCAGTTTGGCCACAACAAGTTCGAAGGCCACGAAGTACGAATCAACGTCAGTCTGCGGCCAAACTGAAATGACCTAGAGAGATTACATTATTTAAACCACTATATCCTTTCCATAGTCGGATAAATTATGCTTTCAGAACGTCACGTCCGTAACATTGATTTTTCCTCTGAAACACACACCAAAAAAGAAAATGTAAATACAAATATATATTTTTTATTTTTTATTTAATTTTAGTTTAATTTTTAATTTAATTTATATTTGATGTTTTGTAAATGGTCAACTCTTCTTCATCTGGCAGATATTGTTGCTGCTGGGTTATGCATTGTAAATCACATAAACTCTACATTGTAAATTATTTGACTGTACATTTACAGTAAATAAATATATTGTCTCCTAAAAACCTGGAATTTTTTTTTTGTCACGTCTGTTTCCCTTATCTAAGATATAAAACATGTTTATAGACTAATAATTTTTCTAATGTCTGGACTCTATTTTCTGGGGTTTAGAAAAATATAAAGAGATGGGTCAATATTGAAAGCATTCAATGATAATTTGTGATTCAGGTTTTGAATGTTAATATCATGTCCATAACACTGGAATTGCTCAAATGTGATGATCTTTGAATATATATATATATATATATATATATATATATATTTCTCTCTCAAATTTGTGATGCTAGTTTCTGTTTATGTTAATGTTCATTAAACAGTGACATAATTGTGTGCTCCACATTTTAATTGCAATTTTTCATAAAAAAAAATAATAATAATAATAAAAATAAAATCAAAAAAGGTAATAGATATTAGTCAGAACTGTGTTATGGTGTAATCTCACTGTAATCTCAGTTTCATGTGGCCCCTTGGGGAAATTAATTGCCCAACCCTGAGCTAAATAAAGTATATGCATTTGTGAACTAGATGCTGATCTAGGCTGAAGTGCTTAAATTACACCAAATCAAGTTTTTATAATACAAGTTACAATTAGATAATGTTTGTTCTTCTTTTTTTTTTTTTTTGAAGTTGAGATATATACATCATCTGAAAGCTGAATAAATATGATTTGCATTGATGTATTGTTTGTTAGGATATTTGGTCGAGATACAACTATTTGAAAATCTAGAATCTGAGGGTGTCACGACGAGAGAGAGAGAAACAAAATCTTTGGTGATCATAAACTCATTAGTCAGCTAGAGAAAAAAAAAAAAAAAAAAACCTTTTTAAAAATAAAACAATGTATGTCCCACAGGTAGAGACTGGCATTATATGACACGAGCAGCTGCGGACCTGAGTTTCCTCTTCGTCTTCAGTGTCATCTAGAGCTGGATTCAGACCCAGATTAACCCTGTGGCACAGTCTCAGTCTTCAGCATCAGATATTTCAGACTGAATCAGGATTAAGAGTAAACTGATCTTCCTCATCGTGCAGCATCTCTACGAACATTTAATTGATCATCTGGGATCAGCCATAAACAATACTGATTATATACTGTCACTGTCAGACAGAAACCGTTCTCCAAAACCATTACTTTTCAGGAACACTGACAGACATAAAGGGTGACCGATAAAATAAAATTAAAATAAAATGATGAAATGTGGAGCTACACGGTTTTTGCCTGATAGCAATGAAATACACTTGTATATAATAACGTATTAATTTGACTTAAATAATAATAATAATAATAATAAAAATAATTAATTAACTTTTTTTTCTTGTTAGTTTTTTTTTTAAAGAAAATGTAAAAAACAAGCTATCTAATAGTATTGGACATGTTTCTCACTAGTAAGAGATTTAAAGGTCAAGGTAACCTTAGCCTAACATTCACATATGTCCAGTTATCCTTCGCAGTATATCAAATATTTTATGTGGTAATAAATTATAAAATAAGACTAAATGCATGAATTATAGAAATGTAGCCATGCATGTTGAGTTGTGAAATGTGTGGCAGGTGACAGTTTTCTGCAGTAAATATTCTACAAGCAAAATAATAAATCAATAAAAAATAGCAAATATACAAAAGTTTCTATACAGGTCATGTGTGTAAAATTGATGAAGAAATAGAAAAACCGTGTTTGTTTATAAAGTAAGGAAGGGAAAATATACAATGATTTGTGGACGTCAAAAATTCATTTCTTTGAGACCATCTGCATTAATAAATGATAGAAGAAGAAAAAAATAAGTGGAAATGAATATGGGTCATTTTAGACTCATGTTGAGATTAGAAGGGTAGTGACACAAATTTATTTTTCTATTTTACTTTTTTATTCAAAAAGTAAGAAAGAAACAAAGAATAATAGATAGAAAACAAGTTAATTGAGGAATTCCTGAAATACATATTTGTGCTTCACTTGTGGAGCGAACCAACCCTGTGAAACAACAACACTTTTTAAAGGTTTTTTTTTCCCATGGTTATTTAAATCGTGTTTGTTATGTTTATGAAGTATTATTGAAGTGGAAATCATTTATATATAATGTAAACTTGCTTCACTTCCGCTTTTAAGAAGTAATCTAAACCATTAAAAGGCCAGTTTCAGAGGAGCGGAGGTCGCTGGTGTTTAGGAGCTAAAAGCTCAGAGAGATAATGTGAAGCTTTATAAGAACCTTTAAAAGTGCACACAGACTCTGAAAGGCAGTGTAAAGATTTCAGGACGGAAGTGACGTGATCCCTTGTTTCCAGACAGGATTCAGCTGAACTAAAACTGTTGATTTAAGGAAGCTTTTGAAACCAATGCCAGCAGAGCATTGCAATTATCAACGCAGGAAAACACACACATTAACTAACTTTTCAAAGACGTAATCTGGCAATATAAAAAAAAAAAAAGAAAGAAAAAAAAAGATCTCTTGACCGTGTTCTGAACACAAGGAACATAATTTAAATAAGTATCAAATATCTTAGCTGGTACTCATTTAAATAATGTTTGTTTGTTTGTTTGTTTAATTTCCGTCTGGACTTAAAGTGAAAGACTCAGTATTATGTAGCTGTAAGATGAACCAGTGAGCATTACCTCCGTCCTGACACTATTTAGACAAATACAATGTCCAGATATCCGAAAGAAAGAATGAAAGAAAGAAAGAAAGAAAGAAAGAAAGAGGAGTGACAAAGTCTCGAAGCCTCCAGATGTTTGTGCTTCAAGCTGCCCAAAACAACAGCTGTATGAAACACTTGCACACAGCCTTCACTGATGCACATTTCATTATATTTATCTTCAGACTGTTTCTGAAACACACAGCTGATTATTTTAATCTGTTTTCAACTTTAACACTTAAATAAAGCATGAGATTTACACGCGGCTCTGTTCCGTGGTTGATGCTCGCCTCGAGTTTGATCTGACCGGGGCGAAACCAACATTTCCTCGCCGCGGGTTTTAGTCTCCACAGAAAGCCAAGAACCTCTGCTTGATGCTGACTTTGTTTCTACTGCGCTAAACTATTTTAACACTCGAGTTTTGCCCCTAAATGTAGGAGAAGAAAACACAAGCGCGAGCGGGCGGGTTGAGTCTATAAGGTTCTCATGTGTTGTTTAAGAGCGCAGCGCTGCTCGAGCGACACTCATTGAACTCAGTGTTTGAAAGACTGTGATTCCGCTCCGAGAAATGGCAGAAACCGCTCCAGCAGCCGCCGCTCCGCCGGCCAAAGCGCCCAAGAAGAAGTCCGCCGCCAAAGCCAAGAAAGCAGGCCCCGGCGTCAGTGATCTGATCGTCAAAGCCGTGTCCGCGTCCAAGGAGAGGAGCGGCGTGTCCCTCGCCGCCCTGAAGAAAGCTCTCGCCGCCGGCGGCTACGACGTGGAGAAGAACAACTCCCGCGTCAAGCTCGCCCTCAAGAGCCTGGTGACTAAAGGCGCCCTGCTGCAGGTCAAAGGGACCGGCGCCTCCGGCTCCTTCAAGATCAGCAAGAAGCAGACCGAGACTAAGAAGAAAGCGGCTCCTAAAGCCAAGAAGCCCGTGGCCAAGAAACCCGCTGCTGCCAAGAAGCCCAAGAGCGCAGCTGCAAAGAAGCCCGCCGCTAAGAAATCCCCCAAGAAGGCCAAGAAACCCACTGCCGCCGCTAAGAAGGCCACAAAGAGCCCCAAGAAGGCGACGAAGAGCCCCAAGAAAGCAAAGAAGCCCGCGGCGCCCAAGAAAGCAGCCAAGAGCCCCAAAAAGGCCAAGACCGCCAAACCCAAGACGGCAAAGCCTAAAGCTGCCAAGCCTAAAAAGGCAGCTCCCAAGAAGAAATAAAACTCTTCTTGTTTCTTCCCCAACGGCTCTTTTCAGAGCCACCCACAAACTCGAAAGAAAGAGCAAAAGAAAGACCTGCACTCACACTATTAGTGGAAGTGATAATAATAAATAACGTTTACGTTAGCTTTTCTAAAGTTGTGTATATTATCCGTTTTTTACTTATATTATATAATATAACAAGCAAAAGAGGGCCTCTTAACACCACCTGAACTTATATTATTTATTTATTTTGTATTATTATATAACTTTAATGCAAAAAAAAAAAAAAACTTTCCACATGTACTGCGTTAAACTGAGACTTGTTATAACACTTGTATATCATTGCTGTTTTGTTGATTAACACCGCCTTGGTCTATTATGTTTAGTTTTTTATTTTTTATTATTAAATAACGTTAATGCAAAAAAAAAAAACCTTTCTACATGTACTGCGTTAAACTGCGCCTTTTTTTTATAACACTTGTATATATTGCTCCATTGTCCTCATTTGTAATTTGAAATGCTGCTCAGTCCGCGCGCAGATGTGGAGGCGTGGCTTTGGCGGGTGTTGGAGGGAAGTTCAGTGATTGGTTTAAAATCTTACAATGTCTAAACCAATGGGCGACTGTCACGCTCTTCTAAAATCAGCTCACCAGAGCTCAGAGAGTTATTATTTCTATTTTGTAAAGTTGAAGTATTTTGTCACTGAGGATGAGCGGAAGAGGCAAAACAGGCGGTAAAGCGAGAGCGAAGGCCAAGACTCGCTCCTCCAGAGCAGGGCTGCAGTTCCCCGTCGGTCGTGTTCACAGACTTCTCCGCAAAGGGAACTACGCAGAGCGCGTCGGTGCCGGAGCTCCCGTCTATCTGGCGGCTGTGCTCGAGTATCTGACCGCTGAGATCCTGGAGTTGGCTGGAAACGCCGCGAGAGACAACAAGAAGACCCGCATCATTCCCCGTCACCTGCAGCTGGCGGTGCGCAATGATGAGGAGCTCAACAAACTCCTGGGTCGAGTGACCATCGCTCAGGGCGGCGTGCTGCCCAACATCCAGGCCGTGCTGCTGCCCAAGAAGAGCGAGAAACCCGCCAAAGCCAAGTAAACCGAGTCCGCTCTGCTTCTCCAACACAAAGGCTCTTTTAAGAGCCACACACTTCATCTGTTAGAGAGCGATTTACTTTCCTTTTCATTCATAACACACCATACATACGATTGAAGGAGAAAATGAACTAAATTAACGCATTATTATTGATTAATTATTTTGAAACTGTCTTATTTCAGTGTAACAAATATGAATAACTATAATGCCAGTTGCTTTAGTGTTGTGTCAAAGATTCTGGAAATAATCACATCAGGTGTTTATCTTGATAACAGTCAGTTTGGTTTGAAGTCCATGAAGGAAGGTGTAGAACTGTCTAAAAGCCAAAACTGATTTATTGATGTTTTTGATAGTTAGTCAAAGTTATGTACTGAACAGAGTAATTTAGAGTAATGCAGAGCAGAAGAGAGTCTACTTTCACCAGCACTTTTTAATGTGTGTATGAATTAATTTCTGGAAAATGTAAGTGACTGTAATACTGCATGTATGATTGATAAAACCATAGTCAGTCACTGTATGTCTGCTGATCTAGTAGTGTTGGTTTTAACCCGCTGCTAAATATATGATCTGATTGTGGGATTAGATATGATGTGGAATAAAATATGAGAAAGATTGTCATGAAAGAACTTCAAGATCTTAATAGCCCAGGTTTATTTATTTATCAGGGCAGACATTACATTTGTATGGTGAAAATAATTAAATAATTAATTCATGTTATTATACTGTGCTGTGTTTTGCTAACAGACCTTGATTCTGAGCATGAATGAATGAACGATGCGTAAAGAACTAAACAGAACAAAGCATTTTGAGCGGGAAACACAAACAGCCCCGTTTGAAAACAGAAGCTGCGCAGTCATTGGCTAGCAGTCACGTGCAGACGTCACATATCAGCCAATCACAAGCCTCTGCACCCTAATGACGGCATAAGCTCGTGACCGTATGACGCTTTAAAAGCAGACGCACGAGACGAAGGAGCATTTTTCTACGTGCGCAGAACGGAGAGGGAAGTTGATCGCAGCGATGGCAAGAACCAAGCAGACCGCTCGTAAATCCACCGGTGGCAAAGCCCCGAGGAAGCAGCTCGCTACTAAAGCTGCCCGGAAGAGCGCCCCAGCCACCGGCGGCGTCAAGAAGCCCCACCGTTACAGGCCCGGGACCGTGGCTCTCCCGAGAGATCCGTCGCTATCAGAAGTCCACCGAGCTGCTGATCCGCAAACTGCCTTTCCAGCGTCTGGTGCGAGAGATCGCTCAGGATTTCAAGACGGACCTGCGCTTCCAGAGCTCCGCTGTCATGGCCCTGCAGGAGTCCAGCGAGGCTTATCTGGTCGGTCTGTTCGAGGACACCAACCTGTGCGCCATCCACGCCAAGAGAGTCACCATCATGCCCAAAGACATCCAGCTGGCCCGCCGCATCCGCGGAGAGCGCGCTTAAACCCGCCGCTGCCAAACACCCCAAAGGCTCTTTTAAGAGCCACCGACACCGCACTGAACGAGACCGTTTCCACTGCAATAATGAATATAACAAATAGAGCGTAATCTAGTTTACATGGGGTTTTCCCTTGAGTTCCCAAAACGTATTTCCTGACTTCTATCAATTGTAGTTTTTCGTTACTACATAAATCGTGTGTGTATGTAACGGGCTGATGAAAGAGTTCGGGACTACACTCTCCATTAGTCTGTGGCGTAACTTGATTACATCTGCACCTGTTATAAATAGATGCAAAGTGTTCATCTGTGTTCAGATGGTACACAAGCAAGCGTGCGCTAAGATCAGGTAAATTATGCTCAACTGTTTTATTAATGATGTTGAATTTAAATAAGATGAGAGTTGTGATTTTTTTTGGAGGTTCAAAGTACTGTTGTATCTATCTACCACACAATTCCTCAACTATACCATTATCTTGCATGTGAAATATATGAAAAGAAAAACTTAAATTATGATCTAAATTAAATATACTGTAATATGTTTCTGGATATTAATCTAGGTGTTGGGTGTAGAGTTCTGCCATCTGTCGGTTAAAGAAAAGCCTAGTTTAAGTCAGAAATGGTTTTGTCCATAGATGCTCAGCAGAGGGCGATAGATAGATAGATAGATAGATAGATAGATATATCTATTCATTATACTGGATGTGGCCAACTGCTAGTGATGGGATTTATGGCTCTTTGAGGGGATCCGGATCTTCGCGATCCGTTCCTTTCAAAGAGCCGTTCAACAGAACGGCTCTTTTGGCTCTTTTTAAATATTTAGTCAGTTTTAAGAAGCTTGGAGGCATCTCAGTTTATCCTGGAAATAATCACTGGGAAGAATGATGAGGTGAGATTTGTAGTCAAATAATTAAAACTCAGATATTACACACCAATATCTGAGTTTGAATTATTCTGAAATATTGATTTTTACCTCATTTGTCATGTGTGGACTATATTCCATAGAGTTGCACAAATCCCTCTGCTTAGACAGTGACATCACTATTTTGGATTTACCTTTAGTACAAAGTGTGTGTGTGTAAAGCTACGTTGACTTATGTTATTCATACAATACCTACTCACGAATAAATATCAAAAACAAAGCCAGCTGCAATGAATTTCTGTGCAAAACAGCTTTTACTACAGCCACTTCAAGTCAATGAACAATAACAAAGTGGGCTGCAATGAATGTCTGTGCAAAACAGCTTTTTTCAACGCTCCTACCCAATGACAGAGGCATGCAGGGTTTTTTTCCACTGGAGTAGTCACGTGAAGGATGCGTGCACAACTAATAACTAATATCATCACGCTATAAAGGGTTTGCCTGCGCTGGGTGCGCCCCTCCCCTATAACTGTTCTGTCTCGCGGAGGAGCTCATTTGTGTGCATCTGTGTGAAACGCATAGGAAAAAAGAACGACAGAAAGAACGGCTCCCCTCCAGCCGAGACTCGGCTCCCATCGTTCATGTTTATGAGCCGTTCAAAAGAATCGGTTCGTTCGCGAACGTCACAACTCTAGTTTAAGTCAGAAATGGTTTTGTCCATAGATGCTCAGCAGAGGGCAATAGATAGATAGATAGATATATTCATTATACTGGATGTGGCCAACTGCTTAAATCATAACTTTTGTGATGCATTTTGAGAATTTATATCAGGTTCGTAGCCAGCCTATTGAAAGGGGCGGGGGTTATTTTTTTTCAAAAAGTGGACCTTTTTGCAGTTTTTCTCCGTCTTTTGTATTTAAAGAGACAGAAATTTAATGTTTTTGGAGGGACGCTCATTTTTAAATCATACCCTGTCTATTGCATCAAAGTTTGTTAATACTATAATTATGGGGTGGATAATGTTATCAGCTGTTTATTATTCATGCAAACATTCTAAACGATTCTAAACCGTAAGTCCCGGTGACGCAGAATGAATAATTTAATAATGTCTAACTCTAAAGAGTCTGCTGTAGACAAATTAAACGCATGGAGGAAAGACATTCAAGAAGAAAGAGAGGAATTTGAATGGACTGAAGAATGTTTAAAGGCCCAAAACAAATCATAAACACACGGCTTAAATTATTACAGTATAAATGGTTGACAAGGGTTTATATAACACCTGAAAAACTCAATCATATGTCTAGCCATATTCTTGATATATGTACAGAATGCCAAAATTATAAAGGGAGTCTGATTCACTGTCTATGGGAATGTTCTGATATACAGACGTTCTGGAAGGATGTCATAAACTGTTTGTCAGAACGGTTTAATCTTAAAATACCACATTGTGCCAAACTTTGTGTACTGGGAATATACAGGTTTCTCACAAACAAAGAAACACACTAGACTATTGGACTTTGGATTATTACATGCCAGAAGAGCCATTGCTGTGAACTGGAAGAGCATGGAAGCACCTTCTATTAAACAATGGATAAAAGAAGAGTGCATTGGACTGGAAAGGCTGACTTATATCTCCAAGAGTAAAATAAAGGACTTTGTACAATTATGGGAGCCATACATGATTATTATATCATATGTAAAGTAGGGCCATGCCATTATTCTTTTATTTTTTTATTTCTTCTTTTACATTTGTTTTTATCTTTTATTAACATTTTTAATTAGATTTTCTTGTAACTTAAAATGGCAAAATTATAAAGGAACTCTAATTCAATGTCTATTCACTGCCGCATTTCCCGCCGCATCTTCCACCGTGTGCTGTTTTTTCCTCTTCCTCATTGTTACCGTTACGGCGAGCGTGATTTCACCAAGTACAACATGTTCCTGGATCAACATTCCAATCAACCAATCAGAATTGAGATATTACTTTTCAGAAAATATCTGTTTTAGGCTTATTACCAGAGTTAGGTGCTTCTACACCATTGTTAATCAGCTATCATTTCCCACTGGTTTTAGCAATAAATTATGTGTAAATTTGGGTTTAGGAGTAGGGATTGGGTTAAGTCTATATTTCTGGACAGTAATGTTGATCCAGGAACATGTCTTACTTGGAAAAATCACTGTGACCTTACAGTTATATTAAAAGTCATCATAGCGCGCTAAGAGACAACGTTTTGAGAAACCCAGACCAAGACTCTGCTGCTCTTGTGTAATATCAGGGCTGCTTTTCTCGATAACGTTGTCTCTTAGAGTCGCTACAAAGACTCCTAACGTATAACTTAACTAAAGGTTTACCATTTCTAGGCGTGTTCCCCGAACCATAGGTTTAAGATATATCTACTGACGTGCAACTCTACAGGTGCTGTCCGTGGTGATGGTGCTGAATCTGTTGATATCGACGGCTCCAGAATCAATTATTCTCTCCTGCACGGGCTGCTTCACTGCGTTATCTAATGAAGAGAAACAGATGTTGGCAGAAAGTGTGGTAAAACTGTTTCCTTCTCTGAAGATCAAGATGGGAGAACAGAATGAAGGTTTTGTAAGTTGCACTTATTAAAACACACAAAGCCCACTTTAAACAAATGCAAACTGGAATAGTAAGTGTGGTATGTTAATTAGTTAACAGGTTAAAAATCAACTGAAAATTTAGTGACTGTAGGTTTTTTTTTTTTTACCAATATTACAATAACACCAAAAGTACATCCACTCGGCTGGTTTGCTCGTCACACATCATGAATTCTTGTAAAAGTTACAATTGTTATCCTCCGTCTTTCATCCAGGAAGATTTCTATGACCCAGTCTCCCACAGTGGACTTATTGAGATTAGACTTTGAAATCTATGGAGGAAACTTCATGATGATCAGCGTCGCTACCAGCGCAAACGTAGTCGAAACAGTGCTTCCTCTGGAGTGTCTATCTCTTCAGAAATAACTGTTGAAGGGGAGGACGAGTCCTCTCGGGACGACTGTGATCAAAAGGATGAAACCATCTCCAGAAAACCTCAATACCATCAAACTGGGCATGGAGAAAACCCCTCTCGGGTTATGGGTCGCAAACAAGTCCCCAACAGTGAAAGAGATTTCTGAACAATATTCTCGATTTGTAGACATGCCATACTTGGTAAGGACTTGTGTTTTGCATGGCTTTAGCAAAGATACATGGCTGGTAGATATTTAGTCCACAAGAGGACAAAAGGTTTTTTTTTGTTTTTTTAGCAAATTACTATTCTTAAGGGGAGAAATCATCTATGCAATTCATTAATACACACAATATTGTTTCTCTTTGCAATTTTTTCTCATAATCTGGAATTTAATAAATAATTAAGATGTATTTTCCTCTCACGCTTTTCTGTAACTGACCACATGTGAAGACAAAAAAAAGAAAAACATTTTAGTTAATATAAAACCGTTTAATATTGATTAAGGCAACAGTAGTTGCAAAAGTGGTACAACATGTGGTCTTGTGATAGAAAAAAAAAACAAAGTTCAAGTTAAAATAAATGCTAGACGTTTAAATCATCTTCACTTCATCTAGGATTAAAGTATAACAAAGAGCTCTTCGGGTGAGTGGATGGGTGGCTCTTAAAAGAGTCTTTGGGGTGTGTCTCGGTGTCGGACTGCTCTACTTGGAGCTGGTGTACTTGGTGACGGCCTTGGTGCCCTCAGACACGGCGTGTTTAGCCAGCTCCCCGGGCAGCAGCAGACGCACGGCGGTCTGGATCTCTCGGGAAGTGATGGTGGAGCGCTTGTTGTAGTGAGCGAGACGAGACGCTTCACCGGCGATGCGCTCGAAGATGTCGTTGACGAAAGAGTTCATGATGCCCATCGCCTTCGAAGAGATCCCGGTGTCAGGATGAACCTGCTTCAGCACTTTATACACGTAGATGGCGTAGCTCTCCTTCCTGGACTTTCTGCGCTTCTTTCCTCCTTTCGCGGCGCTCTTTGTGACGGCCTTCTTGGAGCCTTTCTTCGGCGCGGACTTCGCTGGTTCAGGCATGATAATGTTTTCGACTCAAACTCTTAGATATCAGTAGCAGGCTGAACTCATACCGGGCAATTTATTCACTCGCCTATGCTAATTCTGTGGGACTTTGTGATTCCGTGTTGTCATTGGTCAGACCCATAAACTTGTATTTAATTGGATCATTCAAGGCGTTATGAACTGGAGCAGAGCCAATCGCAGGCGCTTAAATCATAGAACATTGAACGTTTACTTTTGTTATTTTGCATTTTTGACAATTTTCATATTTAATACTGTAATTAAAGCTGCTTTGACACAATTGGTCTTGTTAGAAACACTATATAAATAAAGGTGACATGACTTGATAACCTGGAGCTCTGTTGCTATACAGTTAACAGAAATAACATTCGCCTTTATCTTCTGCACCATTCTGCTCGAATTCTTCAACGTCTGTAGCATTAAATTTTTGAGCCTTAAACAGATACCATCTTTTAACTTAAACAGATTATAATAATCATGCTATAATATCTGCTTTTATTTTTTGTTTCAATGAAAAGTACCCAGTGTACGGCTGCTAAGGAATCGTTAATGTAATATTGGCGTAAAGTGTCTCTAAAACATTATCTGTAATCAACAATAAATGTATTATTTGTAACGACTGTGTAAACGTAGTTCTCATGTTCAGCACACAACAGCAGCGCGAGCTCTTTAAGTGAGAGTGTGGGTGGCTCTTAAAAGAGCCGTTGGGTTTGTTCTCTGATCTGAAGCGGTTTATCCTCCGAAGCCGTACAAGGTGCGTCCCTGTCGTTTGAGCGCGTACACAACGTCCATGGCGGTGACGGTCTTTCTCTTGGCGTGCTCGGTGTAGGTGACGGCGTCCCGGATCACGTTCTCCAGGAACACCTTCAGCACACCGCGGGTCTCCTCGTAGATCAGACCGGAGATGCGCTTGACTCCGCCGCGGCGAGCTAGACGACGAATGGCGGGTTTGGTGATTCCCTGGATGTTATCGCGCAGCACTTTACGGTGACGCTTAGCGCCTCCTTTCCCGAGTCCTTTACCGCCTTTGCCTCTTCCAGACATGATGAGATGATCTCTGTTCCAGTCAAACGACGAATACAAATATAGAGCTAGTGCTGCAGGGAGCCGTTTTACAGTTGTTTACAGGACCTTACTGAAACCAGCTGAGCGTCACATGACTCACCCCTCCCCCTCTAGTTCGAGCAGGAAACGATGTGGGTTAACGCTAATCCTGATCTTACGATGACTCTCCTTTTTATTTTTAAAATGTTTTATAAAATAATTTAATGAGAAATGATTTGTTAGAGCATATGAACATAATATTTACATATGTGCTAATTTGACAGACGCTTTTAACTAAAGCGATTTGTGTATAATGTTGTTTCCTGTGTGTGTGTACATCTTCCATTATCAAAATACAAACGTGTTGTAATAAACTTCTCCTCTTTTATTTATGGGGGGCTATATGGAGGAGCACAGGCAGTGGCGGACTGGGACAGTAAATCAGGGAATCTGACTCCACCCCAGGCCACCTCTGTTGCTGCAGTCACCACACAATTCATGTGTCCACCAGACTGATAAACTATTTGGCTCTTTCAGTTGTTTGAATTGGGTGAAACTTAAAAAATAAATCAAAATCCTTAGACTGTGGACGGGCAAAAACATCATATGGAGTATCAAGGCATTCACTCTCTATCATCTTTCCCCGAATCTCTCTCTCTCTCACTCTGCACATTGAGTTTCTCTGTAATATGAAATAAGCACTTTCAATAATCTATATTAATTATGCAACCATCAATTGTATGTCCCAATGATCACAGTCCTACTACGGATGACCTTATAGATCATAAAAGCACATATATTTTTCTAAGAGTATAGCAGCATGTTTAGTTTTGCTTATAGCTTAAACTTTCCCTGAAGGATCGTGCCCTGACTCAAAAGCTGAACTGTCCTCCCTCTCTTGTTCAACAGCAGGAGCACTAACAGCACTAGTTACTGCTGCTTCCTTCATCACCTTCAAAATAAATACGCATTGTACACTAGGATACATATTGTAGACTAGAAATGGAAAATCAATTTCTGGTCAATTTTGGCACTAAAAAAATACTGTATCCCCAAATGTAAAACAGTGCGCTAGTTTGTGCAAGTACCGTTGTATGTGCTATGTGTATGGAAAAACTATACTTTCAAAAAATATATATTTTATCATATTATTAAGAATATTTTAATTACAAGCAACAGCACAAATAAAATACAATAGATTAAAGATGCAAATAAAATAAACTCACTTTTCAGGGTTTTTTAGGGAGGTCTAAAGTTAGATTTTAGGTACAGAAATTTAATAAATGAATCAAATGTAAAATAGTATTGCATTTTGGACTATAAATTAAAGATTATTCTTTATTAAAGTTACAAAAGCTTTTCAATCAAGAGCAGTGAGTGATTTCTTTGTTGTTGCTCCTCCTTTGCGTTTATGCTCCATTTTTTTTTTTTTTTTCATCGCTGTTTTTGTAATGTCTGGGAACCCAGATTGCTCATCCATCAACAGAAACAAATATTAGCTGAACCCCGTTTGTTTTACACCTGGTAAATATAATGTAAATGTATTTCTGACCGACCTGCTCCCTACTGGTGAAAAATGTCCCAGTGCTCCCGATGGCCAATCTGCCCCTGACTCCACAATAAGAATGAGAGCGGGCAATAATGCAAGTCCACCTCTGTATGGCTGAAGAAAAACCAAATGAAGACTTTGGAGTGGCCTAGTCAAAGTCCTCACATGACTCCTATTTGAGATGCTGTGGCATGATCTTAAAAAGGCGGTTCATGTTCGAAAACCTCCGGTGTGGCTGAATTACAACAATTCTGCATGGACCACAATTCCTCCACAGCGCTGTAACAGACTCATTGCATGTTAATGCAAACACTTGATTGCAGTTGTTGATGCTAAGGGTGGCCCAACCAGTTATCAGGTTTAGGAGGCAAACACTTTTTCACACAGGGCCATGTCGTTTTGGATTCAGTTTGCCCTTAATAATAAAAACCTTAATTTAAAAACTGCATGTTGTGTTCACTTGTTATCTTTTACTAATATTAAAATTTGTTTATTGAACGGAAACATTAAAGTGTGACAAACATGCAAAAAAAAAAAAAATGGACTCATAATAAACTGATTGTGGTTACAATTTTCAAAAAAGAAAAAAAAAAAAGAAAAGAAATCAGGAAGGGGGGGCAACACTTTTTCCACACCACTGTGTGTGTGTGTGTGTGTGTGTGTGTGTGTGTGTGTGTGTATAAACTACATTGTGCGCATATTTACTTTTGAGTTGAAAACATTATTAATCATCATTATTACAATAAACACATATTCAGAAAAATCCTTCAATCCTAAGGAGAGGGGGGCTGTCCCCTAACACCATTTACCATCTGTAATATTGTCCTCTAATCATTAGATGGCTGTATGGTCCAACGTATATCCATGATGCATGCATTAGGTTTTGTATTTGGATATATATTTAGGTATTATTAAAGTTTGGCCAACCAGCGGTAGAAACATAAATTGGTGCCTATGATGATGATAATGATGATATCATTCACCTGTGTGTATATATATATATTTTTTATTTTTTTTTTTTTTTATTTTTAATAGACTCATTTACGGAGTCACGTGATGTGCTCATGAACCTAGTCGCACTTGAGTAGAGCTCTGTACGCTTGGCCCCTTTTTGCTGATTATTTTTATTTTGTCATTTTATTTTCAGTTTTATTCATTAATAATACTTTCCCTGATGGCATACAGTCAGTCATTAAGAAATCCAAGCCAGCGATCACGAGTGATATGGTGAAGATGGCGAACACTGTTGTGCACTTGGAGAACAGTCTCAGAACTGTGCTGACGCTGATGTGGAACGAGTTCACTTCTCAGTTGTTGTTCTAAACTGATCTTCTTACAGGGGAGATGAGAGAACAAAAGAAAGTTGTTACAGATCACGATAGATGAGTAGCCGCGCTCGAGCAACAGGTCGTGGATTCACAGGATCACAACAGGCGCAGCAATCTGTGTTTGGTTGGATTGCCTGAAGGTTTGGGAACACACCCTTGGGTTTTTGAAAAGATTGTTACCGATGTGGCTCCCGTCTTCACATTCTGTTCCCCATGTCTTTAATTTATCTGACCATGTTGAATCCCTCTCTGTGTTTAAAATTAATGGTAAGTCATGTCAACTTCCCCTCAATTCTATCATTGATCCAATTTCCCTTTCTGTATCTGTTCCATTCGTCCAAAACTATAAGTACTGGGGATAGATGTTTTTCCATCCCTGCAGGAAATTGTCCTATAATAGTTTTCTAGACAAAGATTTGGAAAATTGGTCTTGTCTTCCTACGTGTCTTCAGGCTCATATATCGGTGATTAAAATGAATGTTCTCCTGCGTGTTATTTTCTTTTCTTCAGCGATTCCTCCCGCTCCACCGGTGGCAGCTGGAACAAACCTGATGCATGTATTTCATGGAATGGGAAACATCCTCGTATTAAACTGACTACCTTACAACGCAGTAGATTACAGGTCTTTTTTTCCCCCGACTTTAGACTGTATGATCAAGCATTTTCCCTCCACCCTTCATCAGTTTGGTTTGATCCTGATGCTTCTGTGTCTTGGAGAGCAATTGAGGAATCTATTGTTTATCGTTTCAATTGAAGCATCTTGTATTTTTGTTTTGTTTTTTTTGGGGTCTGCTTAGACAGTGTAAATCTTGGTTTGGTCCCATTGCAACCCACCTTCTCTTCACACGGAGGGATGTTGAAAGACGTTCACAACTAGTTACAATAATCTTTTCTCAGGCAGTACTCCATTTCATTGCTCACAATGGACTCATAATAAAGTAGACACTCTAGTGGTTACAGTTGTTTTGTTTTCTTTAGGAATCCTGTAAGCACTTTTTATTGATATTAAGCAGATGTAATTTTTGTTCAGATTGTTGTTAATAGTGTTCATCATCTGTTTGATTACGTCTTTAATTGATTTTTCTGTACATTTCTGGCATATGCACATAAACTGACAGTCACCACTGATAAGCTAAATATTATAGAAACTTAATTTACTGTAAAGTTGTTTTGCCATGATTTGTTTTGTAAAAAGCGTGATGCAAATAAACTTGAATTGAATTGTGTTCTTAATATGAAAGCTTTCCTAAAAATATATCCTATTTTAATATTGTAAACTTTCATCTGAATACATTAAGTGTTTCATGAATAGTGTTGTACACTTTGTTTCCAACCTCACTTTCACTGTAAAGTGAAAATATTGTGTGATTTTTTTTGCATTCAGTTTTCAGTTAAATATATTTCACAATATCAAAGTTAATATTTTATGAGGACTTATATTTATTGTTTTTGTTTATGCAGGACAGTACAGAAAGGTCACAAGTGAGAGAGAGAGGAGGGGACGGCGTCAGAAAGGACCTGGAGCTGGGACTCTTTCAAAGATTGACTGAAGCACAACCACACTATACGCACGAGGCTATTGCTTCTAACATTAGAGTCCCTTTCAGTAGAAATCACATTCTGCATCCCACACTGTAAAAATTAAAAAAAGACACAGTCCGGGTTAGAAATGCCCTCAGGGCAGTAGTGTAGCCAGTGGGTGTGCATATGAAAATCTGGGTGTGCCACATTTATTGTCAGATTACTGTGCAAAATTATTAACCCTAACCATAACCATGCCCCACATAGCCATAAAACTATTTCAATAATATAGCTGCAAGCAGCAATACAAGGCCAAGTCCTGCGAGGCACAGCAAGCGGACCAAGTATGGCGCACAGCCAGCACATCAAGTACAGCAGCGCAGCAAGCAGCAGTGCGGAGCCTGAAGAACAAAACATCAGAAATCGGGGACAGTAGTTTTATGCGGCTCGGCCTGAAGATCATTTGAGCAAATGTTTGACAATTTTGGACCAATTTTGAAGGAGGAGTTTTTTCCCGTAGCCAGTAGTGCAGGAGGAGTCACATCTGTTGATGTTGGGCCCAGGGAGGGAGAAACATCTTCATCAGGTGTAACGTTAGCCCTTGTGTCCGGCTGTCCATCAAGCTGAGGTTTTTTTGCTAAAAAAATTAAGAAGGGGGCTCTGCGACATATTGCTAGCTAGCAATGTGCAATCAAAAATTATCTGTTTATATCCTAGACTGCTGGGGTCACAGTCAGCTGCTGTTTGCTGATTGGTTGGCAGTCCGAATGTCGACAGATATTTTTTTTTACGAAAATAATTTAAAATGTAAATTACATTTTAACATTTTTAGCATTATGGCACCATCAGAGCCGCCTTAACCTAATGGGAGGCCCCGGGGCTGAGAGGTTTTGTAGGCCCCCCAAATCTCCCCGCCATCCACTAAATTTAGTCTCGTTTTAAAATGGTGTAAATCTACATCATAAAATGCATTAGTTTCTTTCAAGACCTGGCAACAACAGTGAGTTTTCCTTCTTTGAGACAGAAAACACCATAATATTGTTATTAAAATATCACTGAGCCCTCTTGAGCATAAACACAAGACACTTTATTTATCAACAAAGCAACTTACGTTGACGAAAACCAAAATGTGTGATTTTAAACACTATTATGAAAAACATCATCACCAACCATCACCTGTCTGCACAAACATACTCAACCTGTCTGAACTGATATAACTGATAACAGCAAGAACAGCAACAGATAAATGTAGGAGCCTCTTCTCTGACCTCAGCAGGCCTTTTGAACCAATCACATGACATGCACCTGCACAGACACAAACACACTCATTTCAGCACCGTGGATAGCAACACCAACACGGCCAAACCACAGGCTCCTGACATATTATTAGCATTGTCATAACATTGTCCTCTACAGTTAATAATGTCAATGCCCATCTCCTCTAAAACACTAATAACAGAGTTGAACAGTGCTTCTCCGGTGTGGTTTTAAATAGGGAGGAATTTTACAAATCGCTCCTCGTAACGCAAGATGAAAGTCAGCTGGTCAATGTGGGTGATATCTGGCGTGGAGTCCACACTGATAGCAAAATACTTTGCAAGCTTCGCTCTGCTAATTACTTCCTCGAGCACTTTCTGTCCCATCAGCTGTATGAATTCCTCACACACATTCAGGGAGAGGTAGGATGGGGTTCCTCTGCCAGTGTTTCCATATTTTTCAATATGAGCCTTTAAAAAAGGATCAAACTTGTTAATCGGCTCCATGCACCCCAAATAATTGCCGTTATCTGAGTCTCCATACCTGTGGCTTTCACCCCTGAAAGCAAGTCCCCGTTCAGACAAAAACTTCACAACAGCAACAACTCTCTGTAGAACCTGTGTCCAGTACTCACACTCCTCATTGAACTGTTTTTTTTAGTCCTGAATCCACTGTTCCCCTGTCAGCTGCTTGACTTATGTAAGTGATCGTGGCTTTTCTGTGAATGTCGCAGCTTTCATGTTCTGCTATGCGATCATTTGCATGTTTCCAGTCAAAATAACCCCCACTCACAAATGCTGATTTCTCCGTGTTCTGGCCAAATAGTTTGCATGCAAAACAAAACACACTACCTGCTGATGGTGAATAACAGAGCCATTCTCTGGGCACAAACTCTCCATTACTGAGTTTTCGTTTGAAATGCATTTTTGAGAAAAATCTTCTCTGCTGTTTATATTTGCGTTCCGATGCTGACACGTCCGCATTTTTATTTTGACAGACCTTCGGTCCCATTTTCGCCCAATAAGCCCGCACTTGTGGGTCAATATTATTTCCCCAGCGGCCCGGGTAACTGTTATATGGGTCATCATCTGACTGTTTAGCGGCCTGGTCCTCTCTCTGATACTCACCTGCACCCCGCTCCTCCTCCTCCTCCCCTCTATTGATGCTGCTGCTGGCAGTCCCCTGCTGTTCCTCGTCCACCTGCGCGGGCAGCGCGGGCGCGGCGGTCGCGGCCTGCACCTCCTCCGCTCCCTCCGCCTCCGGTGTGTGAAGCAATGTTTCTCCGGTGCTGGATGCATCTTCAGTAGCACTAGAAGCTGGTTTAAAAAATCCGGTGAGCTTTTGGGATGCTCTTTAGCAGACATTTTTCGCGCAACTCCATCTTAATAAGGTTTTTTCTTTTCTGGGCACCGCTCTCAAACTTTCGACTAAATGACACGGACACACCCAGTAGCGCAGGAAGGGAGACCACCCCTGGTGGTGGGCTGTCACTTCACCTGTCACGGGGGAGCTGTCAGTCTGACTAAACATTAAGCAACTAGACATATAATAGCTTTAGAGCCTTGAAGACGGAAAAAAAATAAAATAAATAAAAAAAAAAAAATGAAAAAAAAAAACACAGACCATCGGAGGCCCCTAAACTTGCGAGGCCCCTGGGCTTCAGCCCAGGTAAGCCCATGCATTAAGGCGGCCTTGGGCACCATATATTGGATTCTTATTTCTGTGCCCCTGAGAGTCTGATTTAGAATGTTCAATGACGTCACAGAACTGCCAGATTCAAACAGCTTTCGCGCGTCGGCTGGAGCTGAGCCAGAGACCCACGCGCTCAGCGCTTGTCATATATCACAATTAATATGCAGTGTATTCAACCACATAATGTTTATTTTAGGTTTCATACATTTAAATATGCATAATCACTAGTAAAACAATACATTGATAGTTTGTAGAATACACACTGATGTCTATGCATCAAAAACTATCTATCTATTCAAATGTAATTTGCCGACGTGTTTTATTCATATATCAGACACAGCAGAACTTCGGGAGAAACTGGGGAATTCAAGTGCTGTACGTTAAATTCGGCTGACAGGACTCTGAACTGCAGCGCTCATCTCATTATAGATCAAGATAATTTATAAAGGTTTTTAAACGAAGAATCGGAATATCAGACAGTTGGCATGGTTAGCAAGTTTGTGAATATATTTTAATAAAAAATGAAAAACTAAATAAAACGAATAGCGATACATCTGTTAGTTATTGTGGCTGAGGTGTGTCACGTGACAATCATGACGCGTCGCCATGGAAACAAAGGGTCAGTTAAAATATTTGTAACTTACGCGTGAAAGGGTTGATTTAAAAAATATATTTTCTAAGTAAACAACAATAAAAAAAAAAATATTGAGACTGTAAAAAAATATTCTGCATCTATTTTTAGGTGTGCCAGCTGCCACTGTGGGTGGCACAGGCACACCCTGGCACACCCGTGGCTACGCCACTGCCAGTGTTGTGCCTGAACGCGTTCATTGAACGATAGTTCATGAACTCGTTCATATTTTGGGCGAACGTGAACTGAACGTGCTGCATTACTGCCTGATGAACGTTACTGTGGACTCATTCATTCTGGTGTCTGTGAACGGCACGCTCTCTCAGGTTAACTTCCTTCAATAGGGTGCCAGATTACTATAGAGCCTTCCAGGCGAAAACCCGGCTAAAACACACCGTAAACGAGTCTTAATATGTAGCGGAAAAACACCCAATCTGGCAACACCAGCCACCAGTGTCGCACCGCCGTCCGCCGCATGCGTGACGCGTCATCAAAAAAAAAAACAGCAAACGACAGCAGCATACAGCAAGAAGGCGTATGATCATTTAAAAGAATTTTATGATGTTTATGACAAGGTCGGTGAGAATGGGAGACAAAGCATTAAAGCAACAATGGGGAAATGCTGTCCCCTCAATGCTAATGTAAACCCTGGTTGGATAAGGATTCAAAATTGGATATGAAGATGAAATTTGACGCATAGCTTCATTGTTAAAACTGATAAAATAATTGCTGTCTGTGATTCTATATGGGCTGTGGCAATAATTTTGAAAAATAATAGATCGCAGCAACATATGGAAAAAAAGAACTATGAACTAGTTCATGTAGAAAGTGAACTTTCCCAACACTGGCCACTGCCTCAGGGTGTCCCTTCTAACGCTGGACCCTTGGAATCGTCCTCATCTTCCTGTTACAGAAACCCTGGCTCAATCCCTTCTCTAACTGTTTTTTTTACAGAAACTGTAGTTTTCACACCAAAATAAAAGATCCGCTGGTTTCAGTCATAAAGTTTCAAGGGTTTCTCTTGCAAGTGCAGCACAAAATATACATTTATACTCAAAATTATTTCACAAAAACCTTTGTTATTCGACATGTTTTTAAACATCCATGAATACTCTGCAAAATAAAGTTTGGGATTATTTTCATCTGTTGTATACAGTATGTTTGCAAAATAAAACTGCTGTTTTAAAATGTTGGGTTGGTTGTAAAACTATTGCTGCCAGTCATTTGATTTTTAGCGTTTATCATGTACAGTGTTGATCCTGATGCAAACTAGGCTCTAATTGAACTACAGTTGTGTATTTATACACGGTGCACGGTACGACGGTGAATCAACACCGATTTACTTTGCAAAATCAACACATCATTCAACGTTAATCCTATGTCTCCAGAACGGCCATAATTCACCCGAGATGAAGGTAAGACGGTGAAACAAAGTGAAAATATCAACGTTGATCCAGTTTGCTAAATCGAAAGGTAATTCTACGTTGATTCAACCCTGGTATCTGACGTTGTTTCAACGTTGAAGTTACGACCGGGGAGTCTTTCTTACAGCTCACTTTATACATCAGCCACTGAAGATGTTTTTACCGAAAGAATACTTAAGTGATCAGATATACATTACTATAACTATTGTTGTTGTTAATTCAATTAAAACATCTGTCATATTAGTATTTCATGTAGTCTATCGGCTCAATAAAGGACGAGGAGCCCCGGACCTGTGTGTGCTTCCAGCTGCACAAAACTACAGCTGTATCAAACACTGCACACGACACTCACTGATGCTTCTTCAATTAAACCACTCTCGAACTGTTTCTGAAACACACAGAGGACGATTTCGCTCTTTCGTCAAACTTTAACACTTAAATAAAGCATTAGATTTACACGCGGCTCTGTTCCGTGGCTGATGCTCGCCTCGAGTTTGATCTGACCGGGGCGAAACCAACATTTCCTCGCCGCGGGTTTTAGTCTCCACAGAAAGCCAAGAACCTCTGCTTGATGCTGACTTTGTTTCTACTGCGCTAAACTATTTTAACACTCGAGTTTTGCCCCTAAATGTAGGAGAAGAAAACACAAGCGCGAGCGGGCGGGTTGAGTCTATAAGGTTCTCATGTGTTGTTTAAGAGCGCAGCGCTGCTCGAGCGACACTCATTGAACTCAGTGTTTGAAAGACTGTGATTCCGCTCCGAGAAATGGCAGAAACCGCTCCAGCAGCCGCCGCTCCGCCGGCCAAAGCGCCCAAGAAGAAGTCCGCCGCCAAAGCCAAGAAAGCAGGCCCCGGCGTCAGTGATCTGATCGTCAAAGCCGTGTCCGCGTCCAAGGAGAGGAGCGGCGTGTCCCTCGCCGCCCTGAAGAAAGCTCTCGCCGCCGGCGGCTACGACGTGGAGAAGAACAACTCCCGCGTCAAGCTCGCCCTCAAGAGCCTGGTGACTAAAGGCGCCCTGCTGCAGGTCAAAGGGACCGGCGCCTCCGGCTCCTTCAAGATCAGCAAGAAGCAGACCGAGACTAAGAAGAAAGCGGCTCCTAAAGCCAAGAAGCCCGTGGCCAAGAAACCCGCTGCTGCCAAGAAGCCCAAGAGCGCAGCTGCAAAGAAGCCCGCCGCTAAGAAATCCCCCAAGAAGGCCAAGAAACCCACTGCCGCCGCTAAGAAGGCCACAAAGAGCCCCAAGAAGGCGACGAAGAGCCCCAAGAAAGCAAAGAAGCCCGCGGCGCCCAAGAAAGCAGCCAAGAGCCCCAAAAAGGCCAAGACCGCCAAACCCAAGACGGCAAAGCCTAAAGCTGCCAAGCCTAAAAAGGCAGCTCCCAAGAAGAAACAAAACTCTTCTTGTTTCTTCCCCAACGGCTCTTTTCAGAGCCACCCACAAACTCGAAAGAAAGAGCAAAAGAAAGACCTGCACTCACACTATTAGTGGAAGTGATAATAATAAATAACGTTTACGTTAGCTTTTCTAAAGTTGTGTATAATATCCGTTTTTTACTTATATTACATAATATAACAAGCAAAAGAGGGCCTCTTAAGACCACCTGAACTTATATTATTTATTTATTTTGTATTATTATATAACTTTAATGCAAAAAAAAAAAAAAAACTTTCTACATGTACTGCTTTAAACTGAGACTTGTTATAACACTTGTATATCATTGCTGTTTTGTTGATTAACACGCCTTGAATGAATTATGTGATAGCTCAGCTAATCCCTCAAAATTTTGGAAAGTTATAAAATCACTGTCCTATGACGCTAGGGAGACTGTTATGCCAAATATATTGAAGTTAAACGATAAAATTATTACAGACAAGAAAAGTATGTTAGATTCCCTGAATCAGCACTTTATATCTTCTGGGTTGTTGTTTGACCATTCAACAAAACATCAGAGACAAGAGGATGGCTCTTTGTCCCGGGAAAATGTACCTATTGATTTTGATCTTGTTTGTATTGGAACAAAGGAGGTGTATGATGCTCTAATAGGGTTAAATACTAAGAAATCTACTGGTTCAGATGGGTTGGATCCATACTTTTTAAATATTGCTGCTGAACATATTGCAGAAGCTTTGACACACATTTTCAACTTGACCACTGAAACTGGATTAATACCAAGTGTTTTGAAGTCAGCATATGTCACTCCTTTATTAAAGGGTGGTGACCGATCAAACCCAAATAATTATAGGCTTATATCTAAGCTATCTGCTCTAGCCAAGGTTTTAGAAGGGCTTATAAGTGACCAGTTAAAAGACTTATTATTAACAAAAAAATATTTTACATGATTCGCAATCAGGTTTTCGTAAGAATCATAGCACTGTCACTGCCACTATGAAAGTGTTAAATGATTTTATAAGTGCTATCGATTCTAAAGATTATTGTGCTGCACTGTTTTTAGATCTTTCAAAAGCATTTGACACAGTTGACCACTATGTTGTGTCTCAGAGATTGGTGGATATTGGAACGTCTCCAAAAGCTGTCAAATTATTTGGCAACTATTTGAGTGGCAGAACACAATGTGTTCATGTTGGTGGTGTGTCCTCAAACTCATTTATACAAAATGGTGTTCCCCAGGGGTCCATTTTGGGTCCCATTTTATTTACTATTTGTATAAATGACTTGTGTAAAAATGTAACAAATGCTAAATGTCATTTTTTTGCAGATGATACTGTTTTGTATTGTTCTGCTCCAGCCTTGACAAGTGCTATAGAGGATCTGCAATCTGCCTTTATAATTATTCAGAAGAATCTTCAGAAATTGAGACTTGTACTAAACTCTGATAAAACTAAAATGATGTGCTTTTCTAAATCAAGGAAAACAGACGATGCTAGTCAAATTGCTACACTAGATGAGAAAGTAATTGAACGAGTATCAGTCTATAAATATCTTGGTTTCCTTTTAGAAGAAAATTTGTCTTTCAAACAGCATATAGAGGGTCTAACAAAAAAACTAAGAGTAAAGTTGGGTTTCTATTATAGAAACAAATGATGTTTCTCTTTTAGTAGAAGAAAAACACTTATACAAACAACATTTATGTCAATGCTGGATTATGGTGATGTTTTATATATGCATGCAAACAAGGCTTCTTTGAAAATGCTGGATTCAATATATCATGCAGCACTAAGATTTGTGACTAATTCCAGTTTTCGTACTCATCATTGCAGCTTGTATGAGAGTTGGTTGGCCATCTCTGCACAATCGCAGGCTGGAACACTGGTATATTTTTCTTTTTAAGGCCATACTTGGTAAACTGCCTCCTTACTTATGTTCTCTTCTGACTCCAAAAGTCACTACCAGGAAGTGTAATCTTAGATCATATGGCCAAATCATGTATGATATCCCACGAACGCGAACTGTCTTAGGTGAAAGTGCTTTTAAAGTTTTTGCACCTTTTTCCTGGTATAAATTGCAGAATAAGCTAAAATTTGACTATTTACCGACAATGACACACTTTAAAATGAGGATAAATAACTATTTGAGTACTAAATGCACATGTGCTGTTACTGAGTGCTGCTGGTGAATATGTTGAGATGATGTTTAAATGGTCAAAATGTCTTTTTCTGTTAAATGTTTGTATATGTAGTTTTAAAAAGGAAATATTATTCTGCCGTCTTGGCCAGGATTCCCTTGAAAAGGAGATTCTGAATCTCAATGGGATTATTTCCTGGTAAAAATAAAGGTAAATAAATAACGTTAATGCAAAAAAAAAAAAAAACTTTTCTACATTCACTGCGTTAAACTGCGCCTTTTTTTTATAACACTTGTATGTATTGCTCCATTGTCATTTGTAATTTGAAATGCTGCTCAGTCCGCGCGCAGATGTGGAGGCGTGGCTTTGGCGGGTGTTGGAGGGAAATTCAGTGATTGGTTTAAAATCTTACAATGTCTAAACCAATGGGCGACTGTCACGCTCTTCTAAAATCAGCTCACCAGCGCTCAGGGAGTTATTATTTCTGTTTTGTAAAGTTGAAGTATTTTGTCACTGAGGATGAGCGGAAGAGGCAAAACCGGCGGTAAAGCGAGAGCGAAGGCCAAGACTCGCTCCTCCAGAGCAGGGCTGCAGTTCCCCGTCGGTCGTGTTCACAGACTTCTCCGCAAAGGGAACTACGCAGAGCGCGTCGGTGCCGGAGCTCCCGTCTATCTGGCGGCTGTGCTCGAGTATCTGACCGCTGAGATCCTGGAGTTGGCTGGAAACGCCGCGAGAGACAACAAGAAGACCCGCATCATTCCCCGTCACCTGCAGCTGGCGGTGCGCAATGATGAGGAGCTCAACAAACTCCTGGGTCGAGTGACCATCGCTCAGGGCGGCGTGCTGCCCAACATCCAGGCCGTGCTGCTGCCCAAGAAGAGCGAGAAACCCGCCAAAGCCAAGTAAACCGAGTCCGCTCTGCTTCTCCAACACAAAGGCTCTTTTAAGAGCCACACACTTCATCTAACAGCGAGCGATTTACTTTGTTTAATTCTTAATAACACACCATGTATAGGTTTACATAAGATAAAAAATGAACCAAGTTTACGTGCTGTTTTTGAACTGTTGACTCTTATGGTTTTCGACCAGCGTGAATTATTCGTGTAACTCACTTGGGTAACTTTAGTGTTGCGTTAAAGAATCTGGTAAGAATCATATCAGGTGTTTATCTTGATAGCAATCAGTTTGGCTTTAACCCAGCAAACATTTGGACGTCTTTTGACCGTTGAAAAGACGTCCGTCCGACACGTCCCGTCATGGTTGAAAAATAGTTCCAAAGTGAAAGTTGAACCGACGTCTTTGACGTCTTCTGGACATGAAATGCACGTCTTCTGGACGTCTAAATGTGTCGTCTTCTGGACGTCGTCGTTTAAATGCGTTGCTGCATAGTTTAAGTGTATGTATATATATATAAGCCTGCATATAAAATAACCACACACCCACTGTGTAACATCGTGAAAGGCAATCAATTATGTCTTGAGGTTTAACACATCTTGACAAAAGTTCAAGATCGGTCCAGTTAGACCTGAACGTCCATAAAACATCTTAATCAAGTGTACATCACAAACAAGAACACATTATTTGTGGACATATGCAAAAAAGAAGCATGCTCTGATTTAGCACACTTTATTGTTTTTGAACAGTTTAGCATCTGTTAACCAAACTAAAATACCAATTACAAAATACTGAATTATTATATAAAGGGGAAATTCTGTCATTTACTCGCCCCCATGTTTCAAACCTGTATACCTTTCTATGTTCTGATGATATTGTTTTCACGTTTGCTTTACTGGTCAATGACAAATAAGAATCTTCAAGATGATTAAAATCTATTTCAAAAACGTGTTTTTCAATGTAATCTTTGTATCCATTTTGGATTTCTGAAATCAGTTTACAGGCCTACCATTTTCATCAGAAATATGATTTAATGAGGGTCATCACTGAATACAAAGTGCTGAAATACTCAATCTTGAAGTCCATTATTATTGTCAAAAAATTCTATTTTCGCAGAATTTGTTTATTAATGTATTTATTAATTGCATTTATTTTTAAATACTTTAATCATATAAATAATATTAAGAATATTATATTTGAACGTGGCATAACCACCTTGCAGGAGCCATTGTTGTCATGTGACAAGAAAATCATAAAACATAGAAGACCCTCATCATAAAATATGTTTGAAATCATTGCTATTTATAAAATTAAAGTAGCGTAAATGATGTTAAACTGTATAGAACCGACATGAATTCAAATATTACATTTCTGAGAATGCGTTCACGTGTTTTCGACTAAAATGTTAATGATGGTTTCATTTTATCATGTCTTTATTAATCTTGTCATTGACTTATACAGTTGCCTTATAAACACAAAGATATTTGGAAGAATATTTGTAACCAAGCAGATCTCACAATCCATTAACTGCCATTGTAGGAAAAATGATTATGATCGTAACATGAGGGTGAGAAAATTATGACTATTCATTTTTGTGTGAACGATCCCTAAACACATGACAGTAGTTTGGCTCATTTCTTGTAACCTCCACCCTCATCTCTTCCTGGAGCGAGCTTCAGGTGTTCTGCCATCGCTGCATCAGTCTCAGAGACTCCACCTCTTCACAGCAGCTGAGGGAAGAGAATATATCTATTGTTAGAATAAATAAAATAAAACATTTGAGATAAATGACATGCACTTATTTTCAAAATATCTTTATGGTCTACGGCTAAAAAAAAATAAAAAATAAAAAAAACCTTGGAACAAGATGAATGAATCATGAATGAAACATTAGAAAAAGCCAATCAACATGCATTAGATTTTATTTTTATTGTATAAAAGATGTTGTGTTTTAATGTGTTGCCGTTAAGAAACACTCTTAACTGGGTGTGTAACTGAGAAAGTGAACAGGACATTTCTGATAAGACAGGAGGGCTGTGATGTCCCCTGAATAATTAATTAAAGCGTACCAATAAAAATTACATCAATATAAGTAACTTTTAGCCTGCTAGCGTTAGCGAGTTTTAGCCATACTCAGTGAATTTCAGTTGACAACATGGGCATCATTTTTCTTGGTTCCTTCGTGTCAAACAAGTAAAACTCAAGCACATTAATCAAATAATACAAAATATACTTACCCAACAGTAGATTTTATATAATATATAAATCGATACCGTACCTTGTACGGCTTCGGAGGATAAACCGCTTCTGATCAGAGAAGAACCCCAACGGCTCTTTTAAGAGCCACCCACACTCTCACTTAAAGAGATCCGGGTTGCTGTTTTCATGCCGTAACGTTAGTTAACAAAATAAAAATAGTTTTGTGTTGATCCCCCTATCGCGGGATTTTATAATATCACGAAATATATTACTATGTTTTGTGTCTACATCTTGGCAACACCGTTTTGGCAATTACATACAACTCAGACCGAAATGGTGACCGGATATATATCTGTTTTACATGTATATGCATAGATTCCATAAAAACAATAACAACGAATACATAAAACAGGTTGAAATGATGACTAAATTGTAGCATGGCAATCACTTGACCACACTGGGCAGTTTGTGATTATAATTATTGAAACAAGATAAAGTAAATATATTTACTTTGTATAAAAAAAAAAATTGTTTTCCTGCTAGTCTTGCTTGGAGTCTTTTCACAACCATGACAAGACGTGTAAAAGACGTCAGTGGACGTCTATTCACAACCTCTTTAAAACCTCTTAAAAACTACTTGGTGCACTTAAATTAATTATTGCAGTATTAATCAAGGTGTAAGCACAGCTTTTGCATATTCCACAAGGATTTCATAGAGGGTCATGATGGACGTGTAATACACGTGCAAAAGACGTCAAATAGTGACGTCCTCTCACAACCGATTCACAACACGGGTAAATATTGAACTACACGCAGCTTAAAGTCAAAGAAACAATTATACATGAAACCTCATAGAACTATAGACATGTACAAACATATCTGAATGCATTTTTAGGAAATGTTCTGTGTTACATATTTCTACCGATTTATGCCGTCATACCCCGACTATTTTTGGCCGGCCACATGACGTCGCGTCGGACCAATGTTTGCTGGGAAGTCTCTGAAGGAAGATTGTAGAACTGTATAAAAGCCAAAACTAGATTTATTAATGCTTTTGGTAGTCAAATCTGTTCAGTAATTTAAGACAGACAAAAGGATGTACTCAGAGTCATTGAGTAATGGAGTGCAGAAGAGAGTCTATTTTAACCAGCAAGATGGAGCAGAGCATGTGATGAAGACTGAAGTACGATGCTTTCATGATAAATTTGATGTGTACATTTATTCTCTGTTGGTTGATTCATAGAATGCTATTATAATGCTCTTGTCAAAACCCATGCTTACAGCGGTGCGCTATCAGTCACCAATGAGAAAATGTTTTTTTTATGTTATTGTACTGTTTTGTGTTTTGCTGAGAGACATTGGTTCTGAAAATAAAATTGAATTAATAAATAAATGACGCGTAAAGTCCGAAACCGAGACAAAGCATTTTGAGCGGGAAACACAAACAGCCCCGTTTGAAAACAGCAGCTGCGCAGTCATTGGCTAGCAGTCATGGGCAGACTAATGACGCCATAAGCTCGTGACCGTATGACGCTTTAAAGGCAGACGCACGAGACGGAGGAGCATTTTTCTACGTGCGCAAAACGGAGAGAGAAGTTGATCGCAGCGATGGCAAGAACCAAGCAGACCGCTCGTAAATCCACCGGTGGTAAAGCCCCGAGGAAGCAGCTCGCTACTAAAGCCGCCCGGAAGAGCGCCCCAGCCACCGGCGGCGTCAAGAAGCCCCACCGTTACAGGCCCGGGACCGTGGCTCTCCGAGAGATCCGTCGCTATCAGAAGTCCACCGAGCTGCTGATCCGCAAACTGCCTTTCCAGCGTCTGGTGCGAGAGATCGCTCAGGATTTCAAGACGGACTGTCATGGCCCTGCAGGAGTCCAGCGAGGCTTATCTGGTCGGTCTGTTCGAGGACACCAACCTGTGCGCCATCCACGCCAAGAGAGTCACCATCATGCCCAAAGACATCCAGCTGGCCCGCCGCATCCGCGGAGAGCGCGCTTAAACCCGCCGCTGCCAAACACCCCAAAGGCTCTTTTAAGAGCCACCGACACCGCACTGAACGAGACCGTTTCCACTTTACTGAATATAACTAAATAAAGAAATGCGCTCTCCATCTGTTTCAGCAATTCTGTTCAAGTCATCAATTTGTGCTTCTGTCAATCCTAGTTGCCCATCACTACAAAACACAGATGAAGCGACAGAGGTGTCGGTGTTAATCACTCAATTTCACAGCGATACACCAAGAAAATATGTTTCTAAAATATTACATTAATTTATTCCACATAAATCTTTCTTCATTTAATGTGTCAGTAGAGGTAATTTCGTAATAATAGCGGTTTATTTTGCGGCTGAAGTGAGAACCTATGGTTTAATGTTGTAGCTGTAGCTCTTCCTTTACTTCAGTGCGCGTTCCTTCAGCTCAAACACTGGAGCGCGCCTCCAAATGATGACGATGATCTACAATCAACGCGTCTGTCAAATGCAAACATGTAAATATGATTTTTCAAATGACTCCTAAACACGGATTTAAACACGACACAAAGCACAGACTTCTTCTTCTTCTTTGTGCTTATTTGGCGATTCGCATTCTTAAAAAGAGCATTACCGCCATCTACTGTGGTTTGTATTCGTCGTTTGACTGGAACAGAAATCATCTCATCATGTCTGGAAGAGGCAAAGGTGGTAAAGGACTCGGGAAAGGAGGTGCTAAGCGTCACCGTAAAGTGCTGCGCGATAACATCCAGGGAATCACCAAACCCGCCATTCGTCGTCTAGCTCGCCGCGGCGGAGTCAAGCGCATCTCCGGTCTGATCTACGAGGAGACCCGCGGTGTGCTGAAGGTGTTCCTGGAGAACGTGATCCGCGACGCCGTCACCTACACCGAGCACGCCAAGAGAAAGACCGTCACCGCCATGGACGTTGTGTACGCGCTCAAACGACAGGGACGCACCTTTTACGGCTTCGGAGGATAAACCGCTTCAGATCAGAGAACAAACCCAACGGCTCTTTTAAGAGCCACCCACACTCTCACTTAAAGAGCTTGCGCTGCTGTTGTGTGCTGAACATGAAACTAACAGTATGTTCATACACTCGTTACAATTAAGTAGTTTACTGTTGGTTATAGATTAAGTCGTTGTTTTAGAGATGCGAAATGTAACAGGATTGTTACTATTATAATAATACTTTTAACAAACCTGCATATTTTCATTAATGGGAATAACAAAGGTGTCACAGCATTGAGGATTTTTATTTCTGTTTCAGTTAAAAAAAATTAGATCAGAATGTAAATTTAAATTTTATCCAAAGCCACTAACAGTGTATTTGGGCTATCAATTTTTACATATCATGTGTTCCCGGGGAATCGAATCCCCAACCTCAGTTTCCCTTTTTGAATGACGAATATATCTGTAGAAATAGACAGTTGTGTCTTTTACACGCAGGCGCAGAACGCGCATTCTACCTAACAGTCGGCAGTAGTTCTCTCGTGTGTTCAAGAGCAGCTTTTTACCCCGACGCGAGGCAACAACACAGGTGGCTTTCATCAGCGCTAGTTCGTCGGCGTTGGCTTGGTGTGTTCCAGGCTTAATATGCATTATCAGCTGTTAGACCTTATATTAAGATGTGTGCCTTTCCAAATCATACCCATTCAATTGAATTTGACGCAGGTTAATGTCACTCAAAGAATGGTAACATTTACAAACAAATTAATGGTCTTGAGCTAAATTTCAACTGTCCTAGATAAGGTTAATAATACTTATGCATGGAATAGTTATATATATTATTCCAGCCCTCCTTCTTCCTTGGTTTTCTCATCCAGCCCTGAGGGGGCTTCTGTTCCTCCAGGACCTGCTCCCAGAAAGTACACTCCAGTGGCCGCTCCTCCAAAATGCCTGCCCTGCCACCCACTCTTGCCTCCACCACCGCTGTCATCTGGCAGCCCCTCTGCTCGCCTCTAGTCCACCATGTATGTGGTACTAGCCCCACGGGACTGCCATCCTCCAGCGTCTCCCTCACCTCCGAGGCCCGGACTCCGCCTCAGCCCATAGTCCCAGCGGCTCCACCTCAGCTCCTAGCTCCCTCGCCTCCACCTTCAACCATTGATTCATCAGCTCCACCAGGGCTCCCTCGTACCACTGGATCTGCTTTGGTCAGGTGTCGCCCCGCCATTGACTCTGGACCCTTCTCCACTGGCTGCGCCTAGTTGCTCTGGTTCTGCCGTGGATCTCTGGATCGCCGTATTGGTTGCCAAAGCCCTCAGCTCCACCCTGGCCCCCCCGGATCCTCAGCATCCTCCTTGGTCGATGGTTTTCTGTCTCCGGAGTTGAAAGCTGGACATTTTCTGCTCTTGTTAGTGAAACTCATGCATTGTTTGCATATGCTGTCACAAAAGTGAATAAAAAGTATTATTTTCCGAAACATTTTCATGAGCAATAAACACTTTATGTACTGCTTAATACAACACCATATGTTCAAGAATAGTTTAACATATTCATATACTAATGAAGTGGATTATACATGCTTTTATTAGTGTTTTATGATAAACTTCACTCAATATAACATTGTGACTACAGTAAAAAGGCATTTACTGTTCTAAAAACACAGTTCTGTGGCCATTATTGGAATTAAAAAGGTTAGAATAAACCCAAAACACAAATGATTGTTGTCATGCGGTGAATCTGACCAGTTGTGAAACAGCTGTGTTGTCATCTGCGCTCCTGCAGTCGCTCTGGAGAGTCAGCCAGCTGCTCTTAAATTGTTCTCACTTTGATGCCCAGCATGACGGTCACATTCTGTCAGCGACAAAATTTTTAACTGGTATGCACTGCTTCAAAACAGAGTTTGATCAATCTGTACCAAACGCACCTATTGATTTATTGTCTTGTCATGTGGTTCGGTTTGCCCATCGGTTGGATTGTGTCATGTGTTCTGCATTTATTTGGTATAATTAGCCCTCATGTTGCCATTGTCTCTTGTCGAGTATTGTCCCTGTTGGTGAGTAAAGTCAAGTGTTTGTTTATTGTTTGGACACTTTGTGGATTAACCCGTTACCAGTCACCCCCCATTTTTGGCATGGAGACAGAAATGACATACCCAAAATAAAAAAGTTTCTGCTCAAGATTCTTTCTGACTAGATACATAATCAACATTTGTTCAGAACACACCGAGAGGAGAAACACCACACACAACCCTCGCCGAGATAACACACACCTTCACTTGGAACACACCGAGAGGAGAAACACCACACACACTCCTCGCTGAGATAACACACACCGTCACTCGGAACACACCGAGAGGAGAAACACCACACACAACCCTCGCTGAGATAACACACACCGTTACTCGGAACACACCGAGAGGAGAAACACCACACACAACCCTCGCTGAGATAACACACACCGTTACTCGGAACACACCGAGAGGAGAAACACCACACACAACCCTCGCCGAGATAACATACACCGTCACTCAGAACACACCGAGAGGAGAAACACCACACACAACCCTCGCCAAGATGACACACACTGTCATCGGAACACACCGAGAGGAGAAACACCACACAAAACCCTCGCCGAGATGACACACACCGTCACTCAGAACACACCGAGAGGAGAAACACCACACACAACCCTCGCCAAGATGACACACACTGTCATCGGAACACACCGAGAGGAGAAACACCACACAAAACCCTCGCCGAGATGACACACACCGTCACCCGGAACACACCGAGAGGAGAAACACCACACACAACCCTCGCCGAGATAACACACACCGTCACCCGGAACACACCGAGAGGAGAAACACCACACACAACCCTCGCTGAGATAACACACACCGTCACTCAGAACACACCGAGAGGAGAAACACTACACACAACCCTCGCTGAGATGACACACACAGTCACTCTGAACACACCGAGAGGAGAAACACTACACACAACCCTCGCCGAGATGACACACACCGTCACTCGGAACACACCGAGAGGAGAAACACTACACACAACCCTCGCTGAGATAACACACACCGTCACTCGGAACACACCGAGAGGAGAAACACTACACACAACCCTCGCCGAGATGACACACACCGTCACCCGGAACACACCGAGAGGAGAAACACCACACACAACCCTCGCCGAGATAACACACACCGTCACCCGGAACACACCGAGAGGAGAAACACCACACACAACCCTCGCCGAGATAACACACACCGTCACTCGGAACACACCGAGAGGAGAAACACCACACACAACCCTCGCCGAGATAACATACACCGTCACTCGGAACACACCGAGAGGAGAAACACCACACACAACCCTCGCCGAGATAACACACACCGTCACTCGGAACACACCGAGAGGAGAAACACCACACACAACCCTCGCCGAGATAACACACACCGTCACCCGGAACACACCGAGAGGAGAAACACTACACACAACCCTCACTGAGATAACACACACCGTCACTCGGAACACACCGAGAGGAGAAACACCACACACAACCCTCGTTGAGATAACACACACCGTCACTCAGAACACACCGAGAGGAGAAACACTACACACAACCTTCGCCGAGATAACACACACCGTCACTCGGAACACACCGAGAGGAGAAACACTACACAGAACCCTCGCCGAGATAACACACACCGTCACTCGGAACACACCGAGAGGAGAAACACCACACACAACCCTCGCCGAGATAACACACACCGTCACTCGGAACACACCGAGAGGAGAAACACCACACACAACCCTCGCTGAGATAACACACACCGTCACTCGGAACACACCGAGAGGAGAAACACCACACACAACCCTCGCCGAGATAACACACACCGTCACTCGGAACACACCGAGAGGAGAAACACCACAAACAACCCTCGCTGAGATAACACACACCGTCACCCGGAACACACCGAGAGGAGAAACACTACACACAACCCTCGCTGAGATAACACACACCGTCACTCGGAACACACCGAGAGGAGAAACACCACACACAACCCTCGCTGAGATGACACACACCGTCACTCGGAACACACCGAGAGGAGAAACACTACACACAACCCTCGCCGAGATGACACACACCGTCACTCGGAACACACCGAGAGGAGAAACACTACACACAACCCTCGCCGAGATGACACACACAGTCACTCTGAACACACCGAGAGGAGAAACACTACACACAACCCTCGCCGAGATGACACACACAGTCACTCTGAACACACCGAGAGGAGAAACACTACACACAACCCTCGCCGAGATGACACACACCGTCACTCGGAACACACCGAGAGGAGAAACACTACACACAACCCTCGCCGAGATGACACACACCGTCACCCGGAACACACCGAGAGGAGAAACACCACACACAACCCTCGCCGAGATAACACACACCGTCACCCGGAACACACCGAGAGGAGAAACACCACACACAACCCTCGCCGAGATAACACACACCGTCACCCGGAACACACCGAGAGGAGAAACACCACACACAACCCTCGCCGAGATAACATACACCGTCACTCGGAACACACCGAGAGGAGAAACACCACACACAACCCTCGCCGAGATAACACACACCGTCACTCGGAACACACCGAGAGGAGAAACACCACACACAACCCTCGCTGAGATAACACACACCGTCACTCAGAACACACCGAGAGGAGAAACACCACACACAACCCTCGCCGAGATGACACACACCGTCACTCGGAACACACCGAGAGGAGAAACACCACACACAACCCTCGCTGAGATGACACACACAGTCACTCTGAACACACCGAGAGGAGAAACACTACACACAACCCTCGCCGAGATGACACACACCGTCACTCGGAACACACCGAGAGGAGAAACACTACACACAACCCTCGCCGAGATAACACACACCGTCACCTGGAACACACCGAGAGGAGAAACACTACACACAACCCTCGCCGAGATAACACACACCGTCACCCGGAACACACCGAGAGGAGAAACACTACACACAACCCTCGCCGAGATAACACACACCGTCACTCAGAACACACCGAGAGGAGAAACACTACACACAACCCTCGCCGAGATAACACACACCGTCACTCAGAACACACTGAGAGGAGAAACACCACACACAACCCTCACTGAGATAACACACACCGTCACTCGGAACACACCGAGAGGAGAAACACCACACACAACCCTCGCTGAGATAACAAAACAAACAAAAAAAAAACTAACTAACTAACTGCAAATTAACGAGTCGTAACAACGTTAATGGAGGGGAGACTGTGTATTGTGGCAACATCGGTTCCTTCAGAGAGAATCTTCTCAAAAACAGGGCAGATAATCACAGAAAGAAGAAATAGGATCCGTCCATCAAAGTTGAAGCATTTGATTTTTTTCAATGCCAATCTTCACTGAAGACATTAATACTGATTGCTTGAGTTTGGTTCTAGTTCTATGAATTTATTTGCTGTTTTGTTGTTAATTTGTGCAATAAACTCTTGCTTATTGTGAAGGGAATTTCACAATGGCTTCAATCTTAGCCGGAACCGGTTTAACCTGACCTTGTCCGACCAATTTACCAAGGTAAGTCACTACCGCCTCAGCAAACTCACATTTATAGTGGATAAGACACATGCCTTTGGTGTGAGAGACCCAGGTTCAAATCCACTGTGAGACACGAATGTGTTCCTGAGTAAGACACTTAACCCCTAGTTGCTCCAGAGGCGTGCGACCTCTGACATATATAGCAATTGTAAGTCACTTTGGGTAAAAGCGTCAGCTAAATGAATAAATGTAAATAATACCACATCATCTAAACAGACTTCGCAGTGTTGCACATCTGACAACACAAGATGCATCAACCGTTGGAACATGGTGCATTGCGCACCCCAAAAGCCATGACTGTGTACTGCTTATCCAATCAGAATGCAGCGCTCCTAGCGCGAGAACAGAACAGACTGGGCATATGCCTAACTCCAGGTTCACACACTGTCACAAATAATTAATATCTAGCACATGAGCATAGGGAGAATTGTGAGTGCACAGGACGCAGTTTAAGCGAGAGGACACACGTTTTAAGTGCGCACACTCTCTCCAGGCGAGAGCAGCGTGTATCTGAGCAAGCACGTATGGTTTTGTGACAGAGCAAAGGAAATCTGCGTGCGAACAGAGAGATTCACGCTCGTGCAGTATTTTAATGTGCTTTCGCCTTACAATAACTTGCTCTCGCTGCTGCTTCTGCACCGCAGACACATACTGTAAACACACTGCAAACGAGTATGTGTGAACCTCTATAATGTATAACAAATCTATTACAACACTGAGGCACCGCTACAATTAATGAGCTCTATCAACAATGCATGGCAACAAAGAAAAAAAATGTCCCTGGACACGGGATTTATTTATTTATATTTTTTTTGCCATAAGTCTATACATTTTGTTAAACCTTTACTATAGTGATTATTTTGACTTATGTCTGTTCTAGAGACATTACAACTTTTTGATAAAGCTCTAATTGGTTTTCTTTTGGAAATATGTTTCAAATTCATCCTGAATGCATTTAGCACATATGTGTGTGTCAACACAGTTAACAATCTAGCTTCTGAGTACTATTATTAACTCAATAATAGTGATCAGTTAATTTAATAGGGTCAGTTAATTTTTTTGCAGTGGGCAGTGCAAGCATATGTGTTGTGTGGGCCGCGAGTTGAAAAAGTTTGGGAAACACTAGGCCATTTCAGTTTGGCCACAACAAGTTCGAAGGCCACGAAGTACGAATCAACGTCAGTCTGCGGCCAAACTGAAATGACCTAGAGAGATTACATTATTTAAACCACTATATCCTTTCCATAGTCGGATAAATTATGCTTTCAGAACGTCACGTCCGTAACATTGATTTTTCCTCTGAAACACACACCAAAAAAGAAAATGTAAATACAAATATATATTTTTTATTTTTTATTTAATTTTTGTTTAATTTTTAATTTAATTTATATTTGATGTTTTGTAAATGGTCAACTCTTCTTCATCTGGCAGATATTGTTGCTGCTGGGTTATGCATTGTAAATCACATAAACTCTACATTGTAAATTATTTGACTGTACATTTACAGTAAATAAATATATTGTCTCCTAAAAACCTGGAATTTTTTTTTTGTCACGTCTGTTTCCCTTATCTAAGATATAAAACATGTTTATAGACTAATAATTTTTCTAATGTCTGGACTCTATTTTCTGGGGTTTAGAAAAATATAAAGAGATGGGTCAATATTGAAAGCATTCAATGATAATTTGTGATTCAGGTTTTGAATGTTAATATCATGTCCATAACACTGGAATTGCTCAAATGTGATGATCTTTGAATATATATATATATATATATATATATATATATATATATATATATATATATATATATATATATATATATATATATATATATATATATATATATATATATATATATATATATATATTTCTCTCTCAAATTTGTGATGCTAGTTTCTGTTTTTGTTAATGTTCATTAAACAGTGACATAATTGTGTGCTCCACATTTTAATTGCAATTTTTCATAAAAAAAATAATAATAATAATAAAAATAAAATCAAAAAAGGTAATAGATATTAGTCAGAACTGTGTTATGGTGTAATCTCACTGTAATCTCAGTTTCATGTGGCCCCTTGGGGAAATTAATTGCCCAACCCTGAGCTAAATAAAGTATATGCATTTGTGAACTAGATGCTGATCTAGGCTGAAGTGCTTAAATTACACCAAATCAAGTTTTTATAATACAAGTTACAATTAGATAATGTTTGTTCTTCTTTTTTTTTTTTTTTTGAAGTTGAGATATATACATCATCTGAAAGCTGAATAAATATGATTTGCATTGATGTATTGTTTGTTAGGATATTTGGTCGAGATACAACTATTTGAAAATCTAGAATCTGAGGGTGTCACGACGAGAGAGAGAGAAACAAAACCTTTGGTGATCATAAACTCATTAGTCAGCTAGAGAAAAAAAAAAAAAAAAAACCTTTTTAAAAATAAAACAATGTATGTCCCACAGGTAGAGACTGGCATTATATGACACGAGCAGCTGCGGACCTGAGTTTCCTCTTCGTCTTCAGTGTCATCTAGAGCTGGATTCAGACCCAGATTAACCCTGTGGCACAGTCTCAGTCTTTAGCATCAGATATTTCAGACTGAATCAGGATTAAGAGTAAACTGATCTTCCTCATCGTGCAGCATCTCTACGAACATTTAATTGATCATCTGGGATCAGCCATAAACAATACTGATTATATACTGTCACTGTCAGACAGAAACCGTTCTCCAAAACCATTACTTTTCAGGAACACTGACAGACATAAAGGGTGACCGATAAAATAAAATTAAAATAAAATGATGAAATGTGGAGCTACACGGTTTTTGCCTGATAGCAATGAAATACACTTGTATATAATAACGTATTAATTTGACTTAAATAATAATAATAATAATAATAAAAATAATTAATTAACTTTTTTTTCTTGTTAGTTTTTTTTTTAAAGAAAATGTAAAAAACAAGCTATCTAATAGTATTGGACATGTTTCTCACTAGTAAGAGATTTAAAGGTCAAGGTAACCTTAGCCTAACATTCACATATGTCCAGTTATCCTTCGCAGTATATCAAATATTTTATGTGGTAATAAATTATAAAATAAGACTAAATGCATGAATTATAGAAATGTAGCCATGCATGTTGAGTTGTGAAATGTGTGGCAGGTGACAGTTTTCTGCAGTAAATATTCTACAAGCAAAATAATAAATCAATAAAAAATAGCAAATATACAAAAGTTTCTATACAGGTCATGTGTGTAAAATTGATGAAGAAATAGAAAAACCGTGTTTGTTTATAAAGTAAGGAAGGGAAAATATACAATGATTTGTGGACGTCAAAAATTCATTTCTTTGAGACCATCTGCATTAATAAATGATAGAAGAAGAAAAAAATAAGTGGAAATGAATATGGGTCATTTTAGACTCATGTTGAGATTAGAAGGGTAGTGACACAAATTTATTTTTCTATTTTACTTTTTTATTCAAAAAGTAAGAAAGAAACAAAGAATAATAGATAGAAAACAAGTTAATTGAGGAATTCCTGAAATACATATTTGTGCTTCACTTGTGGAGCGAACCAACCCTGTGAAACAACAACACTTTTTAAAGGTTTTTTTTTTCCATGGTTATTTAAAACTAACCTCCGTCCTGACACTATTTAGACAAATACAATGTCCAGATATCCGAAAGAAAGAAAGAAAGAAAGAAAGAAAGAAAGAAAGAAAGAAAGAAAGAGGAGTGACAAAGTCTCGAAGCCTTCAGATGTTTGTGCTTCAAGAGAGCTGAAGTGTGACTTCAGCAGCCTGATCGAGACGGTTCGCAGCACGACGCCCGCGGCGACGATCGTCGTGTCTGGACCACTGCCCACGTATCGACGAGGACACGAAAGGTTCAGTAGACTTTTTGCTTTAAATGAATGGTTGTTGTCATGGTGTAAAGAACAGAAACTGCTATTTGTTAATAACTGGAATCTTTTCTGTAAGCGTCCTAGGCTGTTTCGCGCTGATGGATTACACCCCAGCAGAATCGGAGCGGAGCTGCTCTCTGACAACTTCTCCAGGACACTTCGCTCCATGTGACTAGTAAGACAATTCTCTAATAACTATTATGATGACTTTTGTTCCACCCGCTTAAATGATAAAAGTACTTGTGCTGTAAAAACTATTAAGACTGTGTCTGTTCCCCGAATAGTGAGGTCAAAATATAATGTAGGATCTAGAAAAAATCTTATCGTAATTAAACCAGAAAAATGTAAAGTAAATGAACAAAAACAATTTTTAAAGTTTGGGCTCATAAATATTAGATCACTCACACCCAAAGCAGTTATTGTAAATTAAATGATCACAGAAAATAGTTTTGATGTACTCTGCTTGACTGAAACCTGGCTAAAACCGAATGATTATTTTGGTCTAAATGAGTCTACTCCACCAAACTACTGTTATAAGCATGAGCCCCGTCAGACTGGTCGTGGAGGAGGTGTTGCAACAATATATAGTGATATTCTCAATGTTACCCAGAAAACAGGATACAGGTTTAACTCTTTTGAAATACTTCTGCTAAATGTTACACTGTCAGACATGCAAAAGAAATCTAATGTATCTCTTGCTCTGGCTACTGTGTATAGACCACCAGGGCCGTATACAGAATTCCTAAAAGAATTTGCAGATTTCCTCTCAGACCTTCTAGTTACAGTTGATAAGGCGTTAATCATGGGAGATTTTAATATTCACGTTGATAATACAAATGATACATTAGGACTTGCGTTTACTGACCTAATAAACAAGCAAAATGTCACCGGGCCCACTCATCGTTTTAATCATACACTAGATCTAATTATATCGCATGGAATCGATCTTACTGCTATAGATATTGTACCCGAATGTGATGATATTACAGACCATTTCCTTGTATCGTGCATGCTGCGTATAACTGATATTAACTATATGTCTCAGCGTTACCGTCTGGGCAGAACTATTGTTCCAGCCACCAAAGACAGATTCGCAAATAACCTGCCTGATCTATCTCAACTGCTATTTGTACCCAAAAATACACATGAATTAGACGAAATTACTGACAACATGGGCACTATTTTCTCTAATACATTAGAAGCTGTTGCCCCCATCAAATTGAAAAAGGTTAGAGAAAAACGTACTGTGCCATGGTACAACAGTAATACTCACTCTCTCAAGAAAGTAACTCGTAGTCTTGAACGCAAATGGAGAAAAACTAACTTGGAAGTTTTTAAAATTGCATGGAAAAACAGTATGTCCAGCTATAGACAGGCTCTAAAAACTGCTAGGGCAGAGCATATCCACAAACTCATTGAAAATAACCAAAACAATCCAAGGTTTTTATTTAGCACAGTGGCTAAATTAACAAATTACCAGACGCCACCTGATTCAAATATTCCACCAACGTTAAATAGTAATGACTTTATGAATTTCTTCACTGATAAAATAGATAACATTAGAAATACAATAGCGAATGTAGATTCTACAGCGTCTAACACTTCAGTTTCATCCATCGCACCCAAAGATAAACTGCAGTGCTTTACAAATATAGGACAGGAAGAGCTAAATAAACTTATCACTGTATCTAAACCAACAACATGTTTATTAGATCCTGTACCCACTAAATTACTAAAAGAGCTGTTACCTGTAGCCGAAGAACCGCTTCTCAATATCATTAACTCGTCGTTATCTTTAGGTCACGTCCCAAAACCATTCAAGCTGGCGGTTATTAATCCTCTTATTAAGAAACCAAAACTAGATCCTAGTGTACTGGCAAATTATAGGCCTATTTCAAATCTTCCATTTATGTCTAAAATTTTAGAAAAAGTTGTGTCTGCTCAATTGAGCACCTTCCTGCATAAAAATGATCTGTATGAAGAATTTCATTCAGGTTTTAGGCCCCACCATAGCACAGAAACTGCACTTGTTAAAATTACAAATGACCTGCTTCTTGCGTCAGATCAAGGCTGCATCTCATTTCTAGTCTTACTTGATCTTAGTGCTGCGTTCGACACCATAGATCATGACATACTCATAGATCGATTACAAAACTATACAGGTATTCAAGGGCAGGCTCTAAGATGGTTTAGATCCTACCTGTCCGATCGCTACCATTTTGTTTACTTAAATGGGGTGTCATCTCATTTATCATCAGTAAAATATGGATTGCCACAAGGATCCGTCCTAGGTCCCCTTCTATTTTCAATATACATGTTGCCCCTTGGTAATATTATTAGAAAATACGGAAGTAGCTTCCACTGTTATGCTGATGATACTCAGCTATATATTTCAACGAGACCAGATGAAACTGAGTGTGTTAAAAATGTAAAAGATTGGATGACAAATAATTTTCTCCAATTAAATTCGGATAAGACAGAGATATTAATTATTGGACCAAAAAACATAACACAGAATCTTGTAGATTACAATCTGCAACTAGACGGATGTACTGTTACTTCCTCTACAGTCAGAAATCTGGGTGTTATATTGGACAGCAATTTGTCTTTTGAAAATCATATTTCCAATGTTACAAAAACTGCATTCTTCCATCTTAGAAACATTGCCAAGCTACGAAACATGTTATCTGTTTCTGATTCAGAAAAGCTAGTTCATGCATTCATGACCTCTAGACTGGACTATTGTAATGCACTTCTAGGTGGTTGTCCTGCTTCTGCAATAAACAAGCTACAGGTCGTCCAAAATGCAGCAGCTAGAGTCCTTACCAGGTCAAGAAAATATGATCATATTACCCCAATTTTACAGTCTCTGCACTGGCTACCTAAGTTCCGTATCAGTTACAAATTATCATTACTTACCTATAAGGCCCTAAATGGTTTAGCTCCTGCGTACCTAACTAGCCTTCTACCACGCTACAACCCATCACCCACCCTAAGGTCACAAAACGCTGGACTTTTGGTAGTTCCTAGGATAGCAAAGTCCACTAAAGGAGGTAGAGCTTTCTCACATGTGGCTCCCAAACTCTGGAATAGCCTTCCTGATAATGTTCGGGGTTCAGACACACTCTCTCTGTTTAAATCTAGATTAAAAACGCATCTCTTTTGCCAAGCATTCGAATAATGTATCTCTTAAATTGTGAGTGTAGTTGCATCTGCATTTTTATTCTTTAGCTTGGGTTAAACTAATTTTACTTTGTTGGATCAGCAGCTATGCTAATGATGTCTCTATTTTGTTTCTATGTTTTGCCACGGGATTTACATCCCGTGGTAACTAGGATTTACACAAGCTCCAGTCTGGATCCAGAACACCTGAGAAGAGATGATGCTGACCCTCAGAGGACCTCAGATGATCCTAACCTTGAATCAACAAACAGAACTAACAATTATTGCTACATGTGTGACTGCATCATATAATTACTATTAATTAATAATATTGATAGTTCATCATCTAGCTGACTACGTCTTGTATTATTATTATTATTTTTATTTTTCTAAAACCTGTCAAACCTGCACAAACTACTAGCTACTACTAAATATTGTAGAAACATAATTTTCTGTAAAGTTGCTTTGTAACGATTTGTATTGTAAAAAGCGCTATACAAATAAACTTGAATTGAATTGAATCAAGCTGCCCAAAACAACAGCTGTATGAAACACTGCACACACCATTCACTTATACACATTTCATTATATTCATCTTCAGACTGTTTCTGAAACACACAGCTGATTATTTTAATCTGTTTTCAACTTTAACACTTAAATAAAGCATGAGATTTACACGCGGCTCTGTTCCGTGGCTGATGCTCGCCTCGAGTTTGATCTGACCGGGGCGAAACCAACATTTCCTCGCCGCGGGTTTTAGTCTCCACAGAAAGCCAAGAACCTCTGCTTGATGCTGACTTTGTTTCTACTGCGCTAAACTATTTTAACACTCGAGTTTTGCCCCTAAATGTAGGAGAAGAAAACACAAGCGCGAGCGGCTCGCGGAGGCGCGCAGACAGCGAGCGGGCGGGTTGAGTCTATAAGGTTCTCATGTGTTGTTTAAGAGCGCAGCGCTGCTCGAGCGACACTCATTGAACTCAGTGTTTGAAAGACTGTGATTCCGCTCCGAGAAATGGCAGAAACCGCTCCAGCAGCCGCCGCTCCGCCGGCCAAAGCGCCCAAGAAGAAGTCCGCCGCCAAAGCCAAGAAAGCAGGCCCCGGCGTCAGTGATCTGATCGTCAAAGCCGTGTCCGCGTCCAAGGAGAGGAGCGGCGTGTCCCTCGCCGCCCTGAAGAAAGCTCTCGCCGCCGGCGGCTACGACGTGGAGAAGAACAACTCCCGCGTCAAGCTCGCCCTCAAGAGCCTGGTGACTAAAGGCGCCCTGCTGCAGGTCAAAGGGACCGGCGCCTCCGGCTCCTTCAAGATCAGCAAGAAGCAGACCGAGACTAAGAAGAAAGCGGCTCCTAAAGCCAAGAAGCCCGTGGCCAAGAAACCCGCTGCTGCCAAGAAGCCCAAGAGCGCAGCTGCAAAGAAGCCCGCCGCTAAGAAATCCCCCAAGAAGGCCAAGAAACCCACTGCCGCCGCTAAGAAGGCCACAAAGAGCCCCAAGAAGGCGACGAAGAGCCCCAAGAAAGCAAAGAAGCCCGCGGCGCCCAAGAAAGCAGCCAAGAGCCCCAAAAAGGCCAAGACCGCCAAACCCAAGACGGCAAAGCCTAAAGCTGCCAAGCCTAAAAAGGCAGCTCCCAAGAAGAAATAAAACTCTTCTTGTTTCTTCCCCAACGGCTCTTTTCAGAGCCACCCACAAACTCGAAAGAAAGAGCGAAAGAAAGGCCTGCACTCACACTATTAGTGGAAGTGATAATAATAAATAACGTTTACGTTAGCTTTTCTAAAGTTGTGTATATTATCCGTTTTTTACTTATATTATATAATATAACAAGCAAAAGAGGGCCTCTTAACACCACATGAACTTATATTATTTATTTATTTTGTATTATTATATAACTTTAATGCAAAAAAAAAAAACTTTCCACATGTACTGCGTTAAACTGAGACTTGTTATAACACTTGTATATCATTGCTGTTTTGTTGATTAACACCGCCTTGGTCTATTATGTTTAGTTTTTTATTTTTTATTATTAGATAACGTTAATGCAAAAAAAAAAAAAACCTTTCTACATGTACTGCGTTAAACTGCGCCTTTTTTTTTATAACACTTGTATATATTGCTCCATTGTCCTCATTTGTAATTTGAAATGCTTTTTTTTTTCATGTTTATGAGCCGTTCAAAAGAATCGGTTCGTTCGCGAACGTCACAACTCTAACTGGATGTATGATTGATAAAACCATAGTCAGTCACTGTATGTCTGCTGATGATCGAGTAGTGTTAGTTTTAAACAGCTGCTAAATATATGATCTGATTGTGGAATTAAATATGATGTGGAATAAAATATGAGAAAGATTGTCATGAAAGAACTTCAAGATCTTAATAGCCACAATTCCTCAACTATACCATTATCTTGCATGTGAAATATATGAAAAGAAAAACTTAAATTATGATCTAAATTAAATATACTGTAATATGTTTCTGGATATTAATCTAGGTGTTGGGTGTAGAGTTCTGCCATCTGTCGGTTAAAGAAAAGCCTAGTTTAAGTCAGAAATGGTTTTGTCCATAGATGCTCAGCAGAGGGCGATAGATAGATAGATAGATAGATAGATAGATAGATAGATAGATAGATAGATAGATAGATAGATAGATAGATAGATAGATAGATAGACTGCTTAAATCATAACTTTTATTTTTTTTTAATCATAACTCTCCCCACTGCTCTTCTCCCTGTACACTAATGATTGCACATCTAAGGACCCTTCTGTCAAGCTCCTGAAGTTTGCAGATGACACCACACTCATTGGCCTCATTCAGGACGGTGACGAGTCTGTTTACAGACAGGAGGTTAAAGAGCTGGCAGTCTTGTGCACTCTCAACAACCTGGAGCTGAACACGCTCAAAACAGTGGAGATGATCGTGGACTTCAGGAGAAACCCCCCTGCACTCCCCCCACTCACCATAACCCGTGGTGCGCTCTGGGTACTTTTCATTGAAACAAAAAATAAAAGCAGATATTATAGCATGATTATTATAATCTGTTTAAGTTAAAAGATGGTATTTGATTTAAGGCTAAAAAATTTAATGCTACAGACGTTGAAGAATTCGAGCAGAATGGTGCAGAAGATAAAGGCGAATGTTATTTCTGTTAACTGTATAGCAACAGAGTTCCAGGTTATCAAGTCATGTCACCTTTATTTATATAGTGTTTCTAACAAGACCAATTGTGTCAAAGCAGCTTTAATTACAGTATTAAATATGAAAATTGTCAAAAATGCAAAAGAACAAAAGTAAACGCTCAATGTTCAGTTAAACAATCGATGCTTTATAGGTATTTTTCCTCCGTGATTTCCTTATTGATTTTATAATAGTTTCATATTAAATGTGTGCCTGATATTTATCTGTAACTATTTATTTTCTCAAAATATTATAAAAATAGCGGGAAATGAAACAAAGGAAACCCAGTCGGGTGGGTGTCGTTCAAACATGGAGTGGTGGGTGGAGCTATGATTTAAGCTCCTGTGATTGGCTCTGCTCCAGTGCATACAAGTTTATGGGTCTGACCAATGACAACACGGAATCACGAGGTCCCACAGAATTAGCATAGGCGAGTGAATAAATAGCCCGGTATGAGTTCAGCCTGCTACTGATATCTAAGAGTTTGAATCGGAAGCATCATCATGCCTGAACCAGCGAAGTCCGCGCCGAAGAAAGGCTCCAAGAAGGCCGTCACCAAGAGCGCCGCGAAAGGAGGAAAGAAGCGCAGAAAGTCCAGGAAGGAGAGCTACGCCATCTACGTGTATAAAGTGCTGAAGCAGGTTCATCCTGACACCGGGATCTCTTCGAAGGCGATGGGCATCATGAACTCTTTCGTCAACGACATCTTCGAGCGCATCGCCGGTGAGTCGTCTCGTCTCGCTCACTACAACAAGCGCTCCACCATCACTTCCCGAGAGATCCAGACCGCCGTGCGTCTGCTGCTGCCCGGGGAGCTGGCCAAACACGCCGTGTCTGAGGGCACCAAAGCCGTCACCAAGTACACCAGCTCCAAGTAGAGCAGTCCGACACCGAGACACACCCCAAAGGCTCTTTTAAGAGCCACCCAGCTACTTCTTAAAAGAGCGGTTATTGTTAAGATGTAAGCTTAAGGTTAAATCATAAATGAATGTAAGTTGAGAGCAATGATTTTAAGTACCGATATTAAACCAGCGCTTCTCAAACTTCAGAAGAATCAAATTGCAACAGTTGTTATGGGAATCATTTGATTTTATGAAGATCAAATTTTACGAGTTGTATACAGACCAACTCATAATAATTAAAGCTTACATTTGGGACTTTTATTTCAACTTAAAACATTTTGGTTTAGTAAGTGTAACCTTGATTTAGAATTAGAACCTTGAACTCTGATTTACCTCGTCAGACTTTTTTAAATCTGTTATTATTGTTCGTTAGTATGGAGCAAAGTCCTGCAGTCTGAGATCCTCTTCTATGTATTTACTATCATCTCAAGATGACTGAAGTCTCTGAGACTGAATGCAGAGACAAAAACAGCTCTAAATATAACTGCAGTGTATTACTGTACCACAGCTTACATCGATCAGCTGCCTTTGAGAGAAAAGGTTATGATGGACAACTCTACAAAGAAATAATATATTCAGGACTAAAGACTTGAGACTGACTATGTGACATGCTACGTTTGATTGTGAGCTTTTCTTAATCTTCTTTATAAAACTTGGATTTTATTTTTCTTCACTTGTTATTGTATTTAGATTGTATGTTTGTGTTTTATTAATATATTCATATAGTCATGAATGGTCTCACAACATTGTATTTTGTTTATAAAAAAAAAATCAATAAATCAATCCTTAAGATTTTTTTTCCTCCCCAAGTGTCTATAAATATTTAGGTGTTAATTCACTGCAAAAATAAATAAAAATACAAGTAATGATTTGTCCATAAAACGGTTGATATTTAAGTTATGTAACTATATTTTTTAATACATTTTCCAACACATAATTTCTTACCTTTTTTATTATTGTTTCCCCCGTCCCACCATCTTGTAAGAAAAAGCCAAATATACTGGAACTTGGGAAAAAAATGGAGCCCATCTCAAATTGACATTCATGTACCCTGAGCTTTTAAGCATACCTGCTTGATTAATATTAATAATAATAATAATAAAAAAAACAATCATTTAATTATTATTATTCTTTTTTCACCCCCCCTCCCCTTCTATATTGTATTATACACTTCTTGTATATAATATTTGTGTTTCTGTTTAAGCTCTTCCTCATCATCATTGTCTTCATCCTCCTCCTCCTCTTCAGCATCTTACACACACACACACACACACTCACACTCACGGAAACTCAAGCCCCTTTCACACTGCACGTCGGACACGGCAAATTGCCGGAACATTGCCAGGTCGCCTTCTGTGTGGAAGCAAACACGTCCCGTTCCAATGAAAAAATATGTGCAAACTGTAATGAAGCAGGGATCAGTTAGTTCCTCACCTTCCACGCTGACGCCGAGATCGTTCACCAAGGGAGGCACTGATATTAATACCCAAATACTTGAAACCACTGGGACACAATTTTAGAGATCCAGAGAGAATTCCAATATCATTGTCTGGTATATTAATTGGAAAGGCCTCACTTTTTGAGTAATTTAACTTATAACCAGATACAGCACTGCTTGCTTTAGCACATATTGCTTTAGGCACTGAAATAATGGGGGAAAATAATTAATTGAAGTGACATACAGCTAAGTATGGTGACCCATACTCAGAATTTGTGCTCTGCTTTTAACCCTTCCAAAGTGTGTGTGCACACGTGCATGTGCACACACACACACACACACACACACACCTGGAGCAGTGGGCAGCCCTTTATGCTGCAGCGCCCGGGGAGCAGTTGGGGGTTCAGTGCCTTGCTCAAGGGCACCTAAGTTGGTATTGAAGGTGGAGAGAGCACTGTACATGAACTCCCCCCACCTACAATTCCTGCCGGCCCGAGACTCGAACTCACAACCCTTCGATTGCCAGTCCGACTCTCTAACCATTAGGCCACGACTTCCCTTGGATTAGTTAAGAATAATAAGAGTTCCATTTCGAACTTCAAACTGTGTCCTCTAGGGGTCGCTTTGGGGGAACACCTCGTCCTGACCCGTGTCTGAAGCATACATTTTAAAAAACACTAACTTGTTGGCCAGTGACAGTCTCCGACGTCACTACCGGCGTGACTACAAATAAGCACTGGGAGAGCACATCATCTTCTTCATCTTCACTGACTGTTTTGTTTGAAGCGTGCATCTGAAAGAAGCTTGTTTATAATGGCGACAACTAGCAAGCGTTTAGACAATGTGTGCATCTGTGTCGGCTTTATTTGACACCCGATGACACACACAATCTTTGCGTCATTTGTTTGGGTGAAGAGCACGCACGCGATGTCTTTGAGGAGGCAATCTGAGTGCATTGTGAGCGTTTTTTTCAAGGGAAAAAGCTCCGCTCTCGTTCGTCTCTCTTCTGAAAGAAAAGGGGAAAAAAGGCAGCCATCTGCTTCCCGCGGTTCAGGACCTGTCCGAACTGAGGCACGGAAGAGAATGAGCTCGTGAGAATACAGGTGGATCTGTCTGAATGGTTTAAAGAGGGACTTTCCCTTTCGCGCTCATAATAAAAAAAGACTGAGCCTTCTCAATTCTCCTGCCCTGCGTATGTAGAGCTGTTGGAGGTTATTGAGTGAAAATTACCTTTTGGCCATAGCCCCTCCAGCTCAGGTGAGACTTTCGTTTCAGCATGATCTCCATACAGAGATTAAAAAGAAATAAAAGATGCCGTTTTCTTCTCGCATCCATCGGTTTTGGCATGAAAGCAATCTGCCGACATCGAGGTGATGCGCGAAAGCGGCTATGAGGGAATGCCCCCTGTAGAAAGAGCTAAAATTTTTAAATTTATAAATAATTTTTATCTTTGGAAATTTTTTCTTTCTGCAGGGGAAACATCCTCTCTTAATCTCCCTCCTTGCCATCTAAGCCCCTTCAGAAAATCATCTCGCTTAAATGGCAAGGCATACGCAGTAGCAGGTCAGGCTGTGGCTTTATTACACACAATGCTGGTGCTTCAAGCATATCAGACTGATCTGCTAAGAGACCTGGATAGAGGCAGGGGCCATTTTTCTGATCAGGTAGCTGAGCTGCGCCGCACCACGGATCTCTCTCTGTGCTACCAAGCAGGCTGCCTCTGCCATGGGCGGGACTAGGGGCGGCCATGGTGGCAGCGGGGAGACATCTGTGGATGAACCTGGCATACATTCGGAGGAAAGAAAAGGCTTTCTTCTCAATGCTCAGGTTTCGCCTTCTGAACTTTTCGGTATTTCTGTTGAGACGGCAATTTGAGAAGTTCAGGGAGATGAAGGCGCACTCTGCTGCTTTCAGATCCTTCGTTCCACGAAGGTCCAGGTCTGAGCCTGAACAACATACGGGTCCTGGCTTGTCTCAATCTGAGGATCAAAGACGGGCACAGAAGGCTAGAGTAATGTAACCCTCTCTGTATATACTTATTTGTATTAAATTGCTGGTGGTTACGTGTCTACTAATAAACTCTTGTGAGTTTCCTTTTCAGTGCTCAGTTACAGTGTTTACTAAACACTCACCAGCACCAGCCATCCGGCTTCATGTTCCAGTATTAGGCGGCTGAGATCACAGGTTTCTGAGGGAGCCTCCTTGATCATCAGGCCTGGCACAGCACTGCAGGGAATTTCATGGATGTCTGGCCAGGTCACCCCGAGGGGTCTCTATTTGTCTCTTCGTTCCCTATTTGGGTGATTCTCGTGGTAATTTAGCTCGCCTTTTTCCAAAAAAAGATCGCTTATGAGCGCACTACTCTGAGCTCGGAGTTCTCCTCTCATATGAGACTGAATTCTCTGTTTTTTTTTCTCCAGAGCGCTCCAGTATTGTTTCCATAGATTGAGTTGATGACTCTCAATCATACTGTTTTGAGATGCAACATTCCATCTATGAGCTGCTCTATCAGAGTGCCACGAAAGCCCCTCCTTAGAACAGTATTTAAAAAACCATGCTATGGTAAGTGTGCACGTGAAGTCTTTGCACACTTTCTGAAGTCCACACTGTGGTAAGTTCGCATGCTAGTATTCTGCGTTCTTTCTAAAATCCTATATGGTGAGGGCTTCGCGCGGTTGCTTCGTGCCCTTTCTTGAGCTGGTAAAAGCTCTCGTTCATCTTGGGCGCCAGTCCACCTATGTATCCTCAGATACCTATCTAAACAGGGTGTTGCTACTAGAGAACTGTCGAGACAGCTCTTTCAGCAAGCTTATGCGTAAGCTAGCGGTAGCCCCTGTATGACAGGCAAGACTTGGTAGAAATGGTAGGTTCTTAGCCGTATCCCTTTAAAGGAATCTTTTCTGATGCCAAGCCTTAAAACCCTTTAAGGTACTACTCAACCATTTGGTAGACCACACTTTAAGTCACTATTTCACTGAAAAATGCATCCAGCTTATCTCCACCTGAATGAGCCATCTCTACCGTTTGGTGTAGTTGTGTAATGCTAAAAAAATCCACTAGATGGGACTGTGTCTGTGAGCAGCATGCCTTTTCCGCGTTCCTTCAAACCGGAAGTGACACAGCGCCAATTCACTCATCCTTTGATGACGCATATCGGCGGGACTTTTAAAGGTAAGGCTATTTTGTTGACATATTATCATTTCAGAGGAGTTGTTAAACATAATTATGTAACTTAATTCAACAAAAATAAGTATTATAAGGGTCAAATAATTTTTTCAAAACATGCTCTACCAAACGGTTGAGATGTCATTTTATAGTAGAGAAGCTAGCTAATGTTGCTAAAATGAGCTAATGTTTCCTACCTATTTACAATGAACTATTTACAATGAACAAAAGGGTTAGTGTTGTTAAAATTATTAATTTAATATTATTCAATTACATATTTGATGAAAAATATTTTATCAATATAATTTTTTCACCATTTCTGTACGGTATATGGTAAATATCAAGAATAAAATTGAAGAATTAACACCAATTCTGGTGTTACTATTAATTTCCTAATTTAAAATTGTCTATGTTTGTGTATTACTAGATGACTAATATTGTAAGAGTACATGGTTTGTAATACAAATTGTTTTCTTTATGTTTTAGACATAATAGATGGACGTCAAATCATTTTACAGTTCGAGACCACGCACTTTTCTGGCCCTAGTGCCAGAAAATCCTGAGGACTCAGATGCGGATCTGAGTGATGATGACCCTGTAGAGGATCCAGATTATCTGCCCACACCAGCAGAAGAGAGTGGGGACACTTCTTTTGATTCAGTGGATGAGGAGGAGGTTGCTTTAACAAGTTCATCCCCTAAACCACCATCCAAAAAGAAGAGGAGAATGGGGAAAAACTCCCTGAAAACTGTTTCTTTGGCAGAGCTACAGGACACACCTGAACCATCACCCCCAGATGAAAAGGAAGGCAGAAGAAGATTGTGGCGGCATGAAGATATTGAGACATTCCAGGTTCCAGACTCAAGTTTTAACCACCCTGATGCTGTAAAGACACCCTTTCATTATTTTAAAATGCTCTTCACAGATGAGATGATTACACATATCTCTGAGCAAACCAATCTCTACGCTGCCCAGGAGCTGGGAGATCCAATCAGCACCAGTCCTGAAGAGATTGAAAAATTCCTGGCAATGCTTCTCTTCATGGGTGTTTTCAGTTTCCCAGCCATCGATGACTACTGGTGCATTGAGTCACGGTTCGATGTGATAGCCGATATTATGCCAAGGAGAAGATTCAAGCTGTTACGCCGGTACCTTCATTTTAATGACAATCAGCAGTGCGATGGCAGTCCAGATCGGTTCTACAAAATCCGCCCCCTTTTTGACATGCTTCGTCAGCAGTGTCTTCTGATCTCATCCACTTACCAGCACAGTGTGGATGAGGTCATGGTGGCGTATAAAGGCACAAGGGCTGGCTCTCTCCGCCAGTATATTGCCAACAAGCCAGACAAGTGGGGCTTTAAATTGTTCTGCCGGGCCAGCTCATCTGGCATCATTCATGACTTTCTGCTTTATCAGGGGGCATCCACATTCTTCAACGTTGCCCTAACTGAGCAGGAGGAGGCACTGCTTCTAGGGGCCAAACTTGTGACAACACTCTGCAAAACCATCACACTGCCAAGACTTTCAGTCGTCTTCTGTGACAACTTCTTCACCAGTTTCGACTTGGTCCAGAACCTGCAAGAGAACCTGGGCATCAGGTGCATTGGCACTGTCCGACCAAACCGCATGGGTGGAGCAACCTTAAAGACGGACAAAGAGCTGATGAAGGAAGGACGTGGAGCTTTTGACTTCATGTCTGCTGAAGGGCTGCTCGCAGTGAAATGGTTCGATAATAAATGTGTGAGCTTTCTTAGCAGTGCCAGTGGGATCACACCTCTTTCCTCTGTCAAACGGTGGAGCAAAGAGGCCAAAGCAAAGGTCGCTGTCGCGTGCCCTTCACTCATCCCTGCCTACAATAAGCATATGGGAGGCATTGATCTGTCTGACATGCTGGTACACATGTACAAGACCCCGGCGAAATCCAGGCGATGGTACCTTCCGCTGTTTGGATACATCCTAGACCTCTGCATCTCAAATGCCTGGCTCGTCTACAAGCGGGACTGCAGCTTCCTGAAAGAAACACCACTGCCTCTCAAAAAGTTCCGACTGGCAGTCGCACACACTATGGCTCAAGTCAACAAGCCAGCATCCAAAGTTGGCCGACCTTCATCATCCTCTCCACCACAGACTGTGTAATGGAACATTATCCATTGTATCAATAAGTCCACCAGTATTTGTTTCACTGACGATAGTTATTTATTCCGTGTTTTGAACAATGAGACCTGTGTTATGTTACACTGTATATAGTTAAATGAGTATCATAAATGTGTGTCAGCTAGGTGACTATTGGCTTTATCTAGCTACCATTCTTTAGTCGGGGTAGCCCTAATTCCTACAGTAATCGTGAATCACATCTCAATTGCAATATCCCTCAAAATACTAAATATGTTTTTACCACATTGTTCAGCCCTTACTGCACAGTGGAGGCTTTCTTTTTCTCCCACTGACATTAAAATCAAATCAAATATATTCAAATCTTGTGTGAAGTTTTGCACCAGCACACACACACACACACGCATGCACGCGTGCGCGCACACACACACAAACACTCTCACTCGATGTGTTTGGAGCCATCAATAGCAGTCATCAGATTTTTTATTGGCCAAGAACTTGCACTTAATATGACTTGTCCTGAATGTTGTTTTTGTATTATGAACAGACATCTCAACCGTTTGGTAGAGGACTGTATCTAAAATACTGTTGGGTCTCATTTAAAAAAAAATACTGATTGTTGTTATTGTTATCATAATTGAATAATAAATGCAAAGAAATAATTTTTCCTTTGCTTTTTTCATAGTGCGTACCTTAAAGGGTTAAGCTCTACCCTGGGCCGAGGCCCTAACATTTAAGTTGGGTATGTAGCTTAGGCCTTTTGGCTGTAAGGGTTACTGTCACAGACAGCCGTCTAAACGTCCCAGGGGCAGCTTCCATGAAAAATGGTAGAGTTGGTACTTAGTGTTCGCCATGATCCTGGCCTGCACTTCCCTTCAGCATGGCGGCGTGTGTATACTTTTCCCCTAAGTGACCCCTAGAGGACGCAGTTTGAAGTTCCCTCGAAAGGGAGCTGTCTCAGGTTACTAATGTAACCATAGTTTCCTGAGTAGGGAACGAGACACTGCGTCCTCTAGCTCCCTCCCATGCTTCGGATGCAAGCTTCAGATGAAGAAGTAAATGACGTGCTCTCCCGGTGCTTATTTATAGTCGCGCTGGTAGTGATGTTGGAGGCTGTCGCCGGCCAAAAAGTTGGTGTTTTTTCAATGTATGCTTCAGACAAGGGTCACGACGAGGTGTTCCCCCAAAGCGACCCCTAGGGGATGCAGTGTCTCGTTCCTGACTCAGGGAACTATGGTTACATTCGTAACCTGAGACAGATTGTCTGTATATAGACATAGTTGCTGCTCATCTATGCCAAATGTTATAACTGTAATTGATGGATCAAACCAAATGGCTATAGCTAATGGTTCTATAGCGATGGCAAATAAACCAGGTGAGCTTGGGCATCCCTGCCTGCAACCTCTGGAAAGTGTGAAGGCATCCGACAAAACTCCATTAGTCATAATTTGAGCCTTGGGGCATTACAGAGCGTTTTTATATATTGAATAAACGTATTGCCGAAATTCATAGCTCTCAATGTGCGTACAAGGAAATTTGGCTCTATTCTGTCGAATGCCTTCTTAACATCCATCAATAGAATCGTCATGGGATGTTCTTGTTTCTAAGCAGTATAAAGTACATGAAACAGTCTTCGAACATTGTCTGCTCCCTGTCTATTTTTGATAAAACCGGTTTGGTCTGAATGGATAATTTTGGTGATGACATATTCTAGTCGTAAAGCAATTATTTTGGATAAGACCTTGTAGTCAGAATTCAATAAACTGAGAGGCCTATAGGAGCCACATTTTTGTTGATCTTTTCCTGGTTTAGGTAGCAATGTTATTGTCGCAATCTCCAGTAAGTATGGTAATACTTGATTGTCTAGTGCTTCTCTAATCATGTTAGTTAAAGGGGTCAGGAGCTTTTTAGCGAATACTTTGAAGTATTCGATTGGAAATCTATCCGGCCAATGTGCTTTATTATTCTGTAAAGAATTGATAGCACCAAGGTCCTTCTTTTTGATAATCCAACTTCAAGAAGATCTTTATCCACTGTATTAATTTTAGGGATAAATAGTCTATCCAAAAAGTTTTTTTTTTATTATTATTATTATTTCAGTATAAGTATATTCATTATCAAAATCACTTTTATACAGTGCTTGATAATATTTTTTAAATTCCAAATTTATATCTTTTGGATCTTCTAAACATCTGCCATTCTCTGCCTTAATAGAATGGATACATTTTTCAGAATCTTCTTTTTTAATTTTCCATGCAAGTAGTTTACTCGTTTTATTGCCAAATTCATAATAATGATAATTTGTCCCAGCCAAAGCTGCTTCAACTTTACTAGTGCATAGGTTATTATATAATACTCGTGTTTTACTTAGAGCATTATAAGACTCAGGTTTTTTTTTTTGTCAAGGAATGATCTTGCTCCAATATTCTGATGTCTTTTTTTCTAAGTGTGATAATGTTTCTCTCCTTACCTTATTTTTATGTGCTACATATGACATAATATGTCCTCTCATATAAGCCTTAAGGGCTTCCCAAATATTAGAATGAGAAGAGGAATTCAAGTTAGTTTCTAAGTATACATGAATGTGATTATTCATAAAAGTAATAAATTCTGGGTCTTTCAACAGATAGCCCCTGAATCTCCATCTATAAGAGTCAGATTCAGGTGGGCCAACCTCTAGTTCCATCTTTATGGTATTATGATCGGAAAGAGTAGATGCTAAATAGGAGCAAGCTTTTACTTTTGACAAATCATTCTTTGGTGTCAGAAACATATCAATTCTTGAATAGGTATTATGAACACTAGAATAAAATAGTTAGTCTTTTTGATTTGGATGTAGTGATCGCCATGCATCACTTAAGCCTAGTTCTTTCATTCCTTGGATAAGAGTTGCTGCTGATTTAGATAATAAAAAAAAAGATTTGGGTGAAGAACGGTCCATTGATGGATTTAGAACCAAATTAAAGTCACCTCCTACAATAAATTATTAAATTATTTAAAAATGTGGGATCGTCTATGTTAGGTCCATACAAAGACACAAGCGTAAATTTATTCAAATTTATAACACAATCTATAAGAACTAATCTACCACACTTATCTGTTTCAACTGAGTTTAACTTGAATCTCAGATTCTTGTTAATAAGCAATGCTACTCCTCTTGCCTTAGAGGAAAATGAGGAATAAAAAACATGGCCTACCCAGTCCCTTCGTAACTTAATATGTTCAAGATCAGTGAGGTGGGCCTCTTGAATAAATGCCATATTGGCAGATTGTCTCTTTAAGTATGTTATGATTTTCTTTCTCTTAATTGAGGAAATTAATTCATCTTACATTTAGTGAAATACAGTTCAGTAGCCCAGTCATATTGCTACAATATAAGGGGCTGACATATTTGCATTACACAGAGAGTACACATTTATATATATAAAAAAGAAAAAAATAAGAGGGAAAATGTATGTATTGACTCTGAATGTTAATTTTGATATTACAATTATTGTGTCTAGTTAGACAAAGTACGACCAATAACATGCATAAACACCCATCCCCCCATTCCGCATCCCTAAAAAATTGGGAAAAAAACAAAAACAAAACATACCATGAAAAAATCGCAATAAAAAGAACATAAGGTAGGTATATTCGAACTTCTAAACTAACAAGACAGCTTCAACAGTTGCTAGAGATGGAGAGATTATCATGCTTCACGACAGAAGTATTGTACAACTCAACCAGACTTACTCTCTCTTCACCAACATGCTACTGAATCTTAAATAAATGCCTCCCTTTCCTGTAATTTTCCCAACTTTTTTGCCATTTCTTTTCAAATACTATATATATATATATATATATATATATATATATATATATATATATATATATATATATATATATATTTACTTATTGTAATTTGGAATTCAGCTTGTGGTTGTGCAGGGTCTTCTTTGCAATCTGATCAACCTTATTGGAAGGTTCATGTCAGTGCTTTTTATGTCTATATGAATGTTTAAATCAACAAATGGCATTGGAAACAACCAGGGAGGTATCGCCGGAGTCGCTACTGATGGTGCAATATCAATCTCATCTAGACCTATTCTCTGTGCTTCCTTCTCAACAATCCAACCAAATCTTATGACTTCTTTACATTTACATTTACATTTAATCATTTAGCAGACGCTTTTATCCAAAGCGACTTACAACCCGAATTCCGGAAAAGTTGGGACGTTTTTTAAATTTTAATAAAATGAAAACTAAAGGAATTTCAAATCACATGAGCCAACATTTTATTCACAATAGAACATAGATAACGTAGCAAATGTTTAAACTGAGAAATTTTACACTTTTATCCACTTAATTAGCTCATTTAAAATTTATTGCCTGCTACAGGTCTCAAAAAAGTTGGCACGGGGGCAACAAATGGCTAAAAAAGCAAGCAGTTTTGAAAAGATTCAGCTGGGAGAACATCTAGTGATTAATTAAGTTAATTGATATCAGGTCTGTAACATGATTAGCTATAAAAGCTTTGTCTTAGAGAAGCAGAGTCTCTCAGAAGTAAAGATGGGCAGAGGCTCTCCAATCTGTGAAAGACTGCGTAAAAAAATTGTGGAAAACTTTAAAAACAATGTTCCTCAACGTCAAACATCATCAAAAGATTCAGAGAAACTGGAGAAATCTCTGTGCGTAAGGGACAAGGCCGGAGACCTTTATTGGATGCCCGTGGTCTTCGGGCTCTCAGACGACACTGCATCACTCATCGGCATGATTGTGTCAATGACATTACTAAATGGGCCCAGGAATACTTTCAGAAACCACTGTCGGTAAACACAATCCGCCGTGCCATCAGCAGATGCCAACTAAAGCTCTATCATGCAAAAAGGAAGCCATATGTGAACATGGTCTAGAAGCGCCGTCGTGTCCTGTGGGCCAAGGCTCATTTAAAATGGACTATTTCAAAGTGGAATAGTGTTTTATGGTCAGACGAGTCCAAATTTGACATTCTTGTTGGAAATCACGGACGCTGTGTCCTCCGGGCTAAAGAGGAGGGAGACCTTCCAGCATGTTATCAGCGTTCAGTTCAAAAGCCAGCATCTCTGATGGTATGGGGGTGCATAAGTGCATACGGTATGGGCAGCTTGCATGTTTTGGAAGGCTCTGTGAATACTGAAAGGTATATAAAGGTTTTAGAGCAACATATGCTTCCCTCCAAACAACGCCTATTTCAGGGAAGGCCTTGTTTATTTCAGCAGGACAATGCAAAACCACATACTGCAGCTATAACAACAGCATGGCTTCGTCGTAGAAGAGTCCGGGTGCTAACCTGGCCTGCCTGCAGTACAGATCTTTCACCTATAGAGAACATTTGGCGCATCATTTAACGAAAAATACGTCAAAGACGACCACGAACTCTTCAGCAGCTGGAAATCTATATAAGGCAAGAATGGGACCAAATTCCAACAGCAAAACTCCAGCAACTCATAGCCTCAATGCCCAGACGTCTTCAAACTGTTTTGAAAAGAAAAGGAGATGCTACACCATGGTAAACATGCCCCGTCCCAACTATTTTGAGACCTGTAGCAGAAATCAAAATTGAAATGAGCTAAGTTTGTGCATAAAATTGTAAACTTTCTCAGTTTAAACATTTGCTATGTTATCTATGTTCTATTGTGAATAAAATATTGGCTCATGTGATTTGAAAGTCTTTTAGTTTTCATTTTATTAAAATTTAAAAAACGTCCCAACTTTTCCGGAACTCGGGTTGTACAAATGAGAACAATAGAAGCAGTCAGGTCAACAAGAGAACAACTACAGTATACAAGTGCCATTACAAGTCTCAATTAGTCTAGTGTAGAACACATAGCCAGGTTGTTGTTTTTTTTTTTTTTTTTTTATATAAATGAAAAGACAAGAAAAGGAAAAGTGCTAGTGTTAGTTGGTTAAGTGCAGGCGAAAAAGATGAGTCTTTAGACGTTTCTTGAAAATGAGTAAAGACTTATTTATGAATTGAGATTGGGAGGTCATTCCACCAGCTGGGCACAGTCCAGGAAAAGGTCCGTGAGAGTGATTTTGAATTTTTTGGGATGGCACCACAAGGCGTCGTTCACTTGCAGAACGCAAACTTCTGGAGGGCACATCAAATTTAACCAGTGAGTTTAGGTAAGTTGGTGCCGTGCCAGTGGTCGTCTTGTAGGCAAGCATCAGTACCTTGAATTTGATGCGAGCGGCTACTGGTAGCCAGTGTAACCTGATGAGGAGAGGAGTAACGTGAGCGTTTTTTGGCTCATTGAAGACAACCCTCGCTGCTGCATTCTGGATCAACTGCAGAGGCTTGACAGTACATGCAGGAAGGCCCGCCAGGAGAGCATTACAATAGTCCAGTCTGGAGAGAACAAGAGCTTGGACAAGAAGTTGGGTTGCTTGCTCTGACAGGAAGGGTTGTATAAGGCAAACCTGCAGGACCGGGTCGTTGTAGCAATGTGGTCTGTGAAGCTTAACTGATGATCCATCACAACTCCTAGGTTTCTGGCTGACGTTATGAGTTATGGTTGACGAACCCAGCTGTACCCTTACGAAAAATAACCATGGTTTTATTATAGTAAAACTGTAGTAACCCATGGTTTTTTGGCGTGTTGACTACCATTTGTATAACCACAGATTTACTACAAGTACCATGGTTAAACCATGGTTAATATAGCAAAACCATGGTTAATTTGTGAGCACCATGGTTTAACTATAGTAACCATGGTTTTTTGGTTTTATTTGTAGTCAAACCATGGTTAATTTTCGTAAGGGTATAGAGAAGTTGTGATGAAGCAATGGGTTAGCTGGAATCACCAGGAGTTCGGTCTTCGTAAGGTTAAGCTGAAGGTGATGGTCATTCATCCAGCTAGAAATGTCACTCAGACAGGCTGAAATGCGAGCAGCTACCGTCGAGTCATCTGGCTGGAATGAGAAGTAGAGTTGGGTGTCATCAGCGTAGCAGTGATAAGAAAAGCCATGCTTCTGAATGACAGATCCTAATGATGTCATGTAGATGGAGAAGAGAAGTGGTCCAAATACTGAGCCTTGAGGAACCCTAGTAGCAAGGTGGTGTGACTTTGAAACATCACCCCTCCAAGACACACTGAAGGATCTGTCAGAGAGGTAGGACTTAACCCACAGGAGTGCAGTTCCAGAGATGCCCATCTTTCTGAGGCTGGACAGGAGAATCTGGTGATTAACAGTGTCAAAAGCAGCAGACAGGTCCAGTAAGATGAGTACCCGAGGATTTTGAAGCTGCTCTTGCTAGTCGCAGGGCTTCAGTAACCGAGAGCAGAGCAGTCTCAGTTAAGTGGCCACTTTTGAAGCCAGATTGGTTGTTGTCCAGGAGGTTTTTTCTGTACAAGGAACATAGAAAGCTGGTTGAACACAGCTCGCTCAAGTGTCTTTGCAATGAATGGAAGAAGGGATACCGGTCTGTAGTTTTCAAGAAGTGCTGGATTTAGAGATGGTTTCTTGAGCAGTGGGCTTACCCGAGCCTGCTTTAATGCTGAGGGAAATGTTCCAGAGTGAAGAGAGGAGTTGATAATGTGAGTAAGCGAAGGTATGACTGAAGAAGAGATCGCTTGAAGGAGGTGAGTGGGGATCGGATCAAGTGGACAAGTAGAAGGATGATTGGACAGGAGAAGTTTGGAGACGTCCATCTCTGAGAGTGGGGAGAAGGAGGAGAAAGAGTGTGCATCGGTCATTGTGAAGTTGTCCTCAGTCTGCGGTGTGGAGAATTGGTCACTGATGGATCTTGTCTTATTTGTGAAGAAAGCTGCAAAGTTGTCCGCTGTAAGAGTCGATGGAGGAGGTGGTGGCGGTGGATTAAGAAGAGAAGAGAAAGTCTTGAAGAGTGTCCGAGCGTGGTAGTAGGATGTTTTAGCCATAAAGACATTTGCAGAGAAGGAAGAGAGGAGAGACTGATACACACTGAGGTCAGTAGAGTTTCTTGATTTCTGCCATTTCCTCTCTGCAGCCCTGAGTTTAGAGCGATGTTCACGGAGAACCTCAGACAGCAGGGGGCAGATGGGGCGGTGCGTGCTGGTCTAGACAACAGTGGGCAAAAGTTGTCCAAGCAAGATGTTAAAGTGGAGCAAAGTCTTTACATTCATACTCCCAACAATCTCTTAAAATATTCTTGATTGGGTGACTTTCTGAGTCACCCTTAATGCTCGACCAGTATGTTATCATCAGCTGAAGTCTGCGTAACTCTAGGGGCATTTCTCCCATTTCCACTTGCCAGTGTCCCCGTTTCTTTTCTTTCCCTCTTTTCTTTCCCTCCTGCATCATTCCACTGCAGCAGCGCCATCAAACCTCAATGTTGACAAACAAAACCCTGTCCAAATCAGAGAAGCCGAGACAACGCGGCTTGATTTATTTTATTTATTAATTTTTTCTTTATTCAGTTCCATCACACAAAGGCACAATGCAAACAGGGAAACATTGCACATCTCAAAGCATGCAAAACAGAACAACACTATGGAGGACCAAACCTACAGAAATTTAAAATAAAGAAGCAAATAAATAAATAAATGTGTATATAAATAAATAAATACACAAATAAATAAATAAATGTCTGTATAAATGCACAAAATATTCATGTTTAAATACGCATATAAATAATTAAATGTGTGATGATATTTATTTAGTTCTGTGCAAACTTCATATAGCCAAAATTGTAAATCCTACTTCTTGTTACAAGTATGGAAGAACCATCACTTCTAACACAAAAGACTGCTTTTTAAGTTATCTTCCTGATGTATCCAAATTCCTTAGCATATCCAAAACCTCAGAACTTGATGATGTAACAGAAACTATGGAATCTCTCTTTTCTAGCACTTTAAATACAGTTGCTCCTTTACGCTTTAGGAAGGTTAAGGAAAACAGTTTGACACCATGGTATAATGAGCATACTCGCACCCTAAAGAGAGCAGCCCGAAAAATGGAGCGCAGCTGGAGGAAAACAAAACTAGAGGTATTTCGTATTGCTTGGCGGGAAAGTAACATAGCCTACAGAAAAGCATTAAAAACTGCTAGATCCGATTACTTTTCTTCTCTTTTAGAAGAAAACAAACATAACCCCAGGTATTTATTCAATACAGTAGCTAAATTAACGAAAAATAAAGCCTCAACAAGTGTTGACATTTCCCAACATCACAGCAGTAATGACTTTATGAACTACTTTACTTCTAAAATCGATACTATTAGAGATAAATTTGCAACCATTCAGCTTTCAGATACAGTATCATATCACACAGTGCACTATAGACCCCCTGAGGAACAGTTCCACTCATTCTCTACTATAGGAGAGGAAGAATTGTATAAACTTGTTAAATCATCTAAACCAACAACATGTATGTTAGACCCTATACAATCTAAGCTCCTAATAGAGGTGCTTCCAGAAGTCATAGATCCTCTTCTGACTATTATTAATTCCTCATTGTCATTAGGATATGTCCCCAAAACCTTCAAACTGGCTGTAAGCCTCTCATCAAAAAACCACAGCTTGACCCCAAAGAACTAGTTAATTATAGACCAATCTCGAATCTCCCTTTTCTGTCCAAGATACTAGAAAAGGTGGTATCCTCACAATTATATTCCTTCTTAGAGAAAAATGGTATATGTGAGGATTTCCAGTCAGGATTTAGACCGTATCATAGTACTGAGACTGCTCTCCTTAGAGTTACAAATGATCTGCTCTTATCATCTGATCGTGGGTGAATCTCTCTATTAGTTTTATTGGATCTTAGTGCTGCGTTTGACACAATTGACCACAAAATTCTTTTGCATAGACTTGAACACTTTGTTGGCATCAGTGGAAGTGCATTAGCATGGTTTAAATCGTTTTTAATATGACCGCCATCAGTTCGTAGCAGTGAATGAAGATGTATCCTATCGATCACAAGTGCAGTATGGAGTACCTCAAGGTACTAGGGCCGCTACTCTTCACGCTCTATATGTTACCCTTGGGAGATATCATCAGGAAACATGGTGTTAGCTTTCACTGTTATGCTGATGATACTCAACTCTATATTTCTTCGCAGCCCGGTGAAACACACCAATTTGAAAAACTAATGGATTGCTTAGTCGATATAAAAAACTGGATGACAAGTAATTTCTTACTGCTAAATTCTGAAAAAACAGAGGTGTTAATTATAGGACCTAAAAACTCCGCTTGTAATAACCTAGAACACTGTCTAAGACTTGATGGTTGCTCTGTCAATTCTTCGTCATCAGTTAGGAACCTAGGTGTGCTATTTGATCGCAATCTTTCCTTAGAAAGCCACGTTTCTAGCATTTGTAAAACTGCATTTTTCCATCTCAAAAATATATCTAAATTACGGCCTATGCTCTCAATGTCAAATGCAGAAATGTTAATCCATGCATTTATGACCTCAAGGTTAGATTATTGTAATGCTTTATTGGGTGGTTGTTCTGCACGCTTAGTAAACAAACTACAGCTAGTCCAAAATTCAGCAGCAAGAGTTCTTACTAGAACCAGGAAGTATGACCATATTAGCCCGGTCCTGTCAACACTACACCGGCTCCCTATCAAACATCGTATAGATTTTAAAATTTTGCTTATTACTTTATTAGCCCTTAATGGTTAAGCACCTCAGTATTTGAATGAGCTCCTTTTACATTATTTACCTCTACGTCCGCTACGTTCTCAAAACTCAGGCAATTTGATAATACCTAGAATATCAAAATCAACTGCGGGCGGCAGATCCTTTTCCTATTTGGCTCCTAAACTCTGGAATAACCTACCTTACATTGTTCGGGAGGCAGACACACTCTTGCAGTTTAAATCTAGATTAAAGACCCATCTCTTTAACCTGGCTTACACATAACATACTAATATGCTTTTAATATCCAAATCCGTTAAAGGATTTTTAGGCTGCATTAATTAGGTAAACCGGGAACACTTCCCATACCACCCGATGTGCTTGCTACATCATTAGAAGAATGGCATCTACGCTAATATTAGTCTGTTTTTCTCTTATTCCGAGGTCACCGTAGCCACCAGATCCTGTCTGTATCCAGATCAGAGGGTCACTGCAGTCACCCGGATCCAGTACGTATCCAGACCAGATGGTGGATCAGCACCTAGAAAGGACCTCTACATCCCTGAAAGACAGCGGAGACCAGGACATCTAGAGCCCCAGATACAGATCCCCTGTAAAACCTTGTCAAAAAACTGTCATTTTGCATTATTGACACACTGTTTTCCTAATGAATGTTGTTCAGTTGCTTTGATGCAATGTATTTTGTTTAAAGCGCTATATAAATAAACGTGACTTGACTTGATTTGACTTGTTGATCCTGGAAACCATGTTGTTTTGCTGTTGTTAGATCTTACAGCGGCATTTGATACAGTTAATTATAACATTCTCATTGATCGTCTTAGGGATCAGGTTGGTATTCAGGGCTTAGCCCTGAAATGGTTCTCCTCCTTTTTGAAGGATAGGACTCTTTCAGTCAGTTTAGGGGATTTTTCTTCCATTGCCCCCTTGTGTGTGGGGTTCCACAGTGCTCAATACTGGGGCCAATTTTATTTTCCCTTTATATGCTCCCTCTAGGTTCTATTTTTGAGAAATTTGGGATTCAGTATCATCTTTATGCAGATGATTCTCAAATGTATTTACCCTAACCCTAACGATTTAACTGAACAGAGTTGACATCACTGATTTCAATGATGAACTGCCTTTAACTATTATTTTGCATTATTGACCCAATGTTTTCCTAATGAATGTTGTTCAGTTGCTTTGACGCAATTGTATTTTGTTTAAAGCGCTATATAAATAAAGGTGACTTGACTTGATTGAAACATGGGCATAAAAGTGACATTCAGTCTCTTCATGCATGATTGGCAGAAGTTAAGTGCTGGCTTGCAAACTTTCTCAATTTAATGAGGATAAGACTGAGATCATTTTATTTAGAAATAAGGGGTGTGTGGATGATGACTGGGGTTGTTTCCTGGGGAAAAAACTGTCTAGCTTGAGGAACCTTGGTGTCATTTTTAACTCTGAGCTTAAATTTGAGCAGCAAATCAATGATGTTGTTAAGAATAGTTTCTTCCATCTTAGATCAATATCTAAATTGAAATCTATTCTTACTTTTAATGATATGGAGAAGGTTGTTCACGCCTTTGTGTCTTCACGTTTGGATTATGTATTGTATTTGGGTGTGTCAGGCTTCTCTCTCCTGTTTGCAGCTCGTTCAGAACTCCGCTTCCAGACTTTTAATGGGTACTAAGAAGAGAGAACACATTACTCCGGTTTTAATTAAACTACATTGGTTACCCATACGATACAGAATTCAATACAAAGCGCTGTTGTACATTTTAAGTCTCTGCATGGTCTAGCCCCTGAGTATGTTACTGATTTAAAGCTATATTCACTTATTTCTTTTAACTTAAATTTGGGTGATTTTCATAAATTGCTTTGTTTTGTTCCTATATAACTTCTAAGTTGGAGATACTTTAAAAAAATATTTCCTTTGAATGTTGAATTTGTGTCTAAACATGTCATATGACATCATATTGTCGGAGTCTGTTGGATATAGATCTTAAATTTTCTCCAATCCATTTAAAGCCCATTGCTTAAACACTACATAGGCTCTCCCCAGGGAGAAGTTCTGATTTCCCCAAATTGGGGTTAACCGTGATAAAATAACTGGTTCTTCAATATATCTTTTAACATTATACCACACCTTAACCATGTTTTAAACTATTGGATTTTTAGTTTTCTTCACAAAACTAGCTTCTATTTCAGAAAAAAGGTACAAAGGTAACGGCTGGCTCGAAATGTTACTTTCCATTTCTGTCCATTGGGGGTGATATTTTTGCTAAAATAGTACCCTGTAGATCTAAGCTGAGCTGCCCAGTAGTACCATACTATGTTTGGGCACATCAAGCCTCCTTCATGGTAGGGCAAATGGAGTAACGACAGTCTTATTCTAGCACGTTTGTTTGACCATATAAAATCAAGAAGCAGTTTCTTAAATGTTTTAAACGAGTCAGCAGGGGGTGTCAAGGGAATATTCTGAAAAACATACAACAGTTTTGGAAGTATATTCATTTTGTAAATATTAATTTGACCAATAAGAGACATGGGAAGAAGAATCCATCTGTTGACACTATCTCTAATTTCATTAGTTATCGATTCATAATTATGCTGAACAATTTAATCTATATTTGGAAGGATATGTATTAAGTATATGTAAGTAAATTTAGAAACTGATTTAAATTGTGAAAAAACTATGGGTGGATTTTCTCTCTCTCCTTTATCTAACAACAAGATAGATGATTTTGATCTGTTAATTACATATCCTGAAATATGACCAAACTCCTCAATTAGTTTTAACAAAGCAGGAATAGATGAATTTGGTTGTGAAAGGAATACAATTATATCATCTGCATATAACGACAGTCTGTGTACTACCTGACCAATTGTGATTCAGGTTATGTGTAAGTGTGACCATACTGCTATTGCCAAGGTCTGCATTGCTAAAATGAAGTGCAATGGAAATAACGGACACCCCTGCCGACATCCCCTTTCAACTAAAATTGGTTTAGACACATTTTATTTGTTAAAATCTCTGCAGTTGGATGTAAATATAATAACTGTATCCATTTTCAAATTTCTGGTGCAAAACCAAAGCGTCTTAACACGTCAAAAAGATAGGCCCACTCTACCCTGTCAAATGCTTTTTCGGCATCCAAGGAGAAGAGGGCCGTATTCCTAGTGTTGTCTAATGCTTGAATGACATTGAAAACCCTCCTAACATTGTGCAGACCTTGCCGACCCAAAACAAAGCAGTTTCGATCCCTGCGTGTGATCAATTTAAGGGTTTCCTGTAAACGAGTTGCTAGTAATTTGCTGATTTAGATCTTCTGCAATAGTTGGTATGTTTAACTTGTCTAAGAATTTTTTTTTTTTTTTTTAGATCTGTATGGCCCTGAGAATCTTAAAAGTTTTTCATAATAATTAAAAAAAAATTATTTAAAAATTATATTAAAAAATTATTATCTTATTTATTATTGTAATTCAGACAGGAACCACTTTGACAAGTTTACTAGCTGAGTATCATCAGCATAACAGTGAAAGCTAACACCATGTTTCCTGATGATATCTCCCAAGGGTAACATATAAAGCGTGAAGAGTAGCGGCCCTCGTACTGAGCCTTGAGGTACTCCATACAGCACTTGTGATGGATATGATACATCTTCATTCACTGCTACGAACTGATGGCGGTCATATAAGTACGATTTTAACCATGCTAATGCACTTCCATTAATGCCAACAAAGTGTTCAAGTCTATGCAAAAGAATGTTGTGGTCAGTTGTGTCAAACGCAGCACTAAGATCCAATAAAACTAATAGAGAGATACACCCACAATCAGATGATAAGAGCAGATAATTTGTAACTCTAAGGAGAGCAGTCTCAGTACTATGATATGGTCTAAAACCTGACTGGAAATCCTCACATATACAATTTTTCTCTAAGAAGGAATATAATTGTAAGGATACCACCTTTTTTAGTATCTTGGACAGAAAAGGGAGATTCGAGATTGGTCTATAATTTACTAGTTCTTTGGGGTCAGGTTGTGGTTTTTTGATGAGAGGCTTAATAACAGCCAGTTTGAAGGTTTTGGGGACATTTCCTAATGACAATGAGGAATTAATAATAGTCAGAAGAGGATCTATGTCTTCTGGAAGCACCTCTTTTAGGAGCTTAGATTGTATAGGGTCTAACATACATGTTGTTGGTTTAGATGATTTAACAATTTTATACAATTCTTCCTCTCCTATAGTAGAGAATGAGTGGAACTGTTCCTCAGGGGGTCTATAGTGCACTGTCTGATGCGATACTGTAGCTGACGGCTGAATGGTTGCAATTTTATCTCTAATATTATCGATTTTAGAAGTAAAGTAGTTCATAAAGTCATTACTGCTGTGGTGTTGGGAAATGTCAACACTTGTTGAGTGTCAGGAGAAAGCAGGCTGGATTCAGATGCGGGTAAACTCAAGGCTTTATTCGAAACAGAGGAGAAGAGTCACGGTTCACAGGTTACACTCGCAGTGACAGGATGAGTAGCAGATTAGTCACGTCTCACAGGTTTCACTCGCAGTGACAGGATGAGTAGCAGATGAGTCACGTTTCACTCGCAGTGACAGGATGACTAGCAGATGAGTCACGTTTCACAGAAGTACGTATAACCGCCGGACCGGAGGGATGAACAGCTGGAAGTTACTAGGAGCTCAAGGCTTGTAAGAACAAGGGCAGAGGAATCAACTAAACACACTGGAGCCTGAGGACAAGACACGACAAGGTGAGTTCAAAGAGCTGCTAGATGATCGGAGCTATTGGTATGAATAACAACAGTCTGACAATAGACAGAGAAACACAGGGAATAATAAAGGGGAAAAATTAGAAGGACATAGAGAACAGGTGGCGAGCAATTAAGGTTAACAACGGGGAAACAAGGGAGGCGGGGAAAACACAAACAGGCAGACGCGGTGAGCTGTCAAACCATCCCAACACACACACACCCACACCAAAAAGACAGGTGATTAGCCCCGAGACCCGACAGTTGAGGCTTTATTTTTCGTTAATTTATCCACTGTATTGAATAAATACCTGGGGTTTTGTTTGTTTACTTCTAAAAGAGAAGAAAAGTAATCGGATCTAGCAGTTTTTAATGCTTTTCTGTAGGATAGGTTACTTTCCCGCCAAGCAATATGAAATACCTCTAGTTTTGTTTTCCTCCAGCTGTGCTCCATTTTTTCGGGCTGCTCTCTTTAGGGTGCGAGTATGCTCATTATACCATGGTGTCAAACTGTTTTCCTTAACCTTCCTTAAGCGTAAAGGAGCAACTGTATTTAAAGTGCTAGAAAAGAGAGAGTCCATAGTTTCTGTTACATCATCAAGTTGTTCTGAGGTTTTGGATATGCTAAGGAATTTGGATACATCAGGAAGATAACTTAAAAAGCAGTCTTTTGTGGTAGAAGTGATGGTTCTTCCATAATTGTTACAAGAAGTAGAATTTACAATTTTGGCTATATGAAGTTTGCACAAAACTAAATAATGATCTGAGATATCATCACTTGGCTGAATATTTTCAACACTATCAACATCAATTCCATGTGACAGTATTAAATCTAGAGTATGATTTCGACAATGAGTAGGTCCTGAAACGTGTTGTCTAACCCCAATAGAGTTCAGAATGTCTATAAATGCTGATCCCAATGCATCTTTTTCATTATCAACATGGATATTAAAATCACCAACTATTAAAACTTTATCTGCAGCCAGAACTTACTCGGATGTAAAATCACCAAACTCTTTAATAAAGTCTATATGGTGCCCTGGTGGCCTGTATACAGTAGCCAGTACAAACATAACAGGGGATTTATCATTAACATTTGTTTCTCTGGATTATGTTATATGAAGCACCATTACTTTAAACGAGTTATACTTGAAGCCTGCCCTCTTAGAAATCCTAAAAACGTTGTCATAAATTGAAGCAACTCCTCCCCCTTTGCCTTTTAGACGCGGCTCATGTTTATAACAGTAATCTTGGGGGGTGGACTCATTTAAAATAATGTAATCATCAGGTTTTAGCCAGGTTTTTGTCAAACAGAGCACATCAATATCATGATCAGTGATCATATTATTTACAAAATGTGTTTTCGTAGAAAGGAATCTGATATTCAATAAGCCAAGCTTTATCATTTGTTTATCCATATTGCATCTGTTTTTTATTTGTTGAACCTCAATTAAATTGTTAATCTTAACTTGGTTTGGACGTTTTTTGTATTTTCTAGTTCTGGGAACAGACACAGTCTCTATAGTGTGATATCTAGGTGAAAGAGTCTCTATGTACTGAGAATTAACTGACCTCTGTGACGTGAGGCAGCTAGCAGATGGTCGGTTTAGCCAGTTTGTCTTCTTCCTGACCTGGGCCCCAGTTAGTCAAGTATAAACACTAAGACTATTTGCCATATTTCTAGAGAGAAGAGTGGCGCCACCCCTGGAGGGATGAAGACCATCTCTTTTCAACAGGTCAGGTCTGCCCCAAAAGCTCGTCCAATTGTTTATGAAACCTATGTTATTCTGTGGGCACCACTTAGACATCCAGCCATTGAGTGATGACAATGTGCTATGCATCTCGTCACCACGGTAACCAGGGAGGGGACCAGAGCATATTACATTGTCTGACATCGTGCTTGCAAGTTCACACACCTCTTCAGCCATTTTTGATGTAAGCACCATCTAGGAGGGTCTATCAATAAATCTTTATAAGTATATTTCATGTTACATGAAGCATGGTCTGATATTGTAATACTATCATAGGAACATGCTCCCATATTAGGCTACAAGTCTGCCGAAATCAGAAAGTAGTCTAAGCAAGAATATGTATTAAATGTTTTAGAATGACAAGAGTATGTAATATCGATTGGATTATAATGTCATCAAATATCTACGATCTGCAACTCCTTCATAAATTTCTGGATGATTTCTCTGCTTTTATGATGAGTCTGGTCAATTCCAGTTGATCGGTCTAGAATTAGATTTAAAACGCAGTTCCAGTCTCCACCAATAATATTTTTTTTCCTGAGAGGGAAGAAATGGTTAGAAATACATTTATAAAAATCGATCATCATCTGTATTATTGTATATTAGGTCCATATACATTCACTAAGTTAAATTTTTTTCATGTAAAATAGATTATTGAATAATCAAGTATCTTCCAAATCTATCTTTTATAACATTTGTGACATGTAATGGTATCGATTTATGAATTAGTGTAATTACACCTCAAGATCTAGATGTAAATGAGGATGCATACAGTGATCCCTGCCACCTCCTGCTTATTCTAATATTTTCCTCCTCAAGAGTGTGGGTCTCCTGCATGAAAACTATTTTAGAGCCTAGATCTTTTATTTTAAGCAAAACATACAATAGCATTATTTTTACACAATATAAATGTGTCTGAGAGTTAAGACACAATAGAACACTGGAACATGAACTAAAAGCTGCAAACAGCACGAACATCAAAAAAAAAACCTTTCCCAGCTAACTGGGTAAACCCCTGAAATACACTACTTCTAACCGCTAACCCCGTCAGATTCCTGAGATCTGAACTGTTGTCAGTATAGCAACATCTCAACGTTAACCTGCAACTGTATTCAAATAGTGTATTCTTTTTCAACAGAACTTGCATTTACAACTTCAAAAATGCCTTATCAAAAATACCTACAATGTGTGGTTGTTATGGCAGTGGCAGTACCTATAAACACAAGTCATTCTGTTTCTTCTGTATCCATTTGGATCTTCTGGACAAAGATCTTGGCCTCCGCTGGGGAAGTGAACTTGTGGGCTTTCTCCTTGTATGTCCGCACCAACGTGGATGGGGAAAGAATGCCATGCCACACCCTTAGTTTGCGCAGCTGGTCGCGAACAACATCGAACTGCTTCCGCTGCCTGTGCACCTCCATAACGACATCAGTAAACAGTTTCACATGTTGGTTTTTGTAGAAGATCTCCTTCTTTGTTTTGGCAGCTCTTAGTACAGTTTCTTTCTGCTTGTAGTTAAGAAATCTCATGATTACTGTTCTCGGCGAGGCATCAGTGTCTCTCTTTGGACCAACGTGGTGAGCCCTTTCCAGGACTAAAGGGTGACGCATTGGGTTTAACTCCAGCACGTCTGGCAACCAGCTCTCCAAAAACCCACATATGTCGGAGCCCTCACAATTTTCAGGGAGACCCACCAGCCTAAGATTGTTCAAACGCGATCTTGTTTCCATATCGACCATTTTGTACTCAAGATGTTTATTTATTTTCTGTAAACTCTCGACCACCACTTTCAAGTCGACCTGCTCGTCTTCCACGTTAGACAGACGCACCTTAGCCTCGCCCGTCTGCTATGTATATTCAGACATATCCTTTCTTGTTTCTTCTATAGCTTTCAGTAAGCCACCAAATCTTCCCGTGAACTCTGTTTTCAAATTGCTTATCTCTCCCAATATCTCATCTTTAGCCATATTTAGCAGCTGTTGGTTTTTGCTGGGTGAAATCATTGCGTTATTGTTCGCATCACCTTCATTAGTTCCTTTGCTGGCAGTGTTAGCATCATTCGTAACGTTAGCTTCCTTGTTAGCTGGCTGCTCTATGCCATGAGATCTAAAGCCTGGTAATTTGGATTGCATAGTTGATTTAGGCTTATCAGAGAGTTTTTGGCTCAACTAAAAAGATTTGTCAGGATTGTTAAAGAGAGCAGGCTCGAACGTGAACTTCTAGCTTGCGGCCATACCCAGAAGTCCATTTAGCTGGATTTTTTCTGTATTTACTTTTTTTTCTTGTTTTGCAGTTTGCCCAGCTCGCTGGTCTCTCAAGGCTGCCAGCACCTGTGTCCCTTCGGTTTCTCCAAGAGTAAACAGAGAGAACCGCAGCTTGTCGCCGCTCATCCACGGGCCCATCTATCTGTTCCCTCTTCGTGGCTATGGAGTTGTCTACTGTACATACTGCTTATCGCCCTGACAGCCGACGCTTTTGGTTTTGTTATTCTACTACAAGTGAATTTTTGTTCTATTATATTTCAACGTGAAGATTTCTGTTTGTTTTTGAATGAACTCTCTGGGAAGCTCCTGTTTTTCATTAAAGACACTATTTGCTCCGCAATTGCTTTCTGGTCCTCTTACCTCCTTATAACACTCTAAGCCAGCAGTGAAACACTCCGTCTAACATCTGGGTGTCTAAACATCATCAATCCCAAATAAAACACATAACCCAACCCAGAATCACAGAGAAGACAGACAGATGTGTTAACAAACAGTTATTTAGTCGGGAAATGGGTCATATAGTTCATCCCCAAATCAAAAGAAAAATAAAGGACATTATGGATTGACAATTGAAATGTTATAACAACCCTACATTCTCATTACTATAATGCAAAATATGCATGCATCATCATTTTTATTGTTTTTTTTTGTACAGAAATGAAAGATTTTTTGGATTTGAATAGATCAGCATAAATCACAGTAGATACAGATACAGCATTAAACAATTATCACCACACTGGATACAGATAAGTTAAGTAAAATGTCCTCTGTAATTGAATGAGTGCTCTCACAGGCCTAAACAGTTCATGTATGCAGGTTCAAATTTGAAAAAAAACTTGTGAATCTTGTAAATCCTGTGCAATTATAGTAAACTGACTAGTGACTGGTCTTTTTGTAAATGCCCACAAAACTGGAAGACTTTATGAATGTTTGTACTCAGTAGGCCATTTTTAACAGTAATCTGATAATGAGTATTTTAAAATGTAATATAATCTAATTACAAGAACTTAATTTTTGGAATCTGATTGCTTAACCCTGGTCACATGTAATCAGTTACAAAAAACACATGACGAAGATGAAGAAGAAAAGGTTCAGTAGTCAATAGGTAAATCCACAAACAGGCTGGAGACACGTGATATATATATATATATCATGTCTCTCACTCACAAACTTCCCTTCCCACCCTATTACTCAGATATATATTATGTTGCATGAGTGCACAGTATTTGCGGAAACCTTAAACCTTAAGTTCCTTTTCAAGGGAACTTTGATCTGCGTCCTCTAGGGGTTGCTATGTGGAAAGCCTCGTAGTGACCCATGTCTGAAGCATAGGCTACTTTCACACTGCATGTTGGACCCGGAACATTTCCGGGTTGCCTTCTGTGTGAAGACAAACACATCCCAGGATTAATTCCGGGATTGATCCCGGGTTGGGGACCTAGTAATATTGCCAGGTTCAGTCCCGGAATGAGCTCTCTGTGAACAAAATTGGTAGTTAACGTGCCTAGCGTTTTAGACTCATACATTACACGCCACATCCAGATGTCACGTGTCATTACGGGACATTTATGGGTTGTGTGTGAACGCATGCACATATTCTGGGAAATCACTGGCAGTGTGAAAAGAGCAAAATTTAGCGACCCGGGAACAATTGCCAGGACACATTACCCATGTAAAAACACCAACAGCACATTGGCCCGGCAACAGCCCATGACAGCACTACCGGTGTGACTATAGTGTAAATAGGCGTTGGGAGAACACTTCACCCTCTTCTTCATCTTCACTGATTATTTTGTTTGAAGCGTGCATTTTGAACATGGTAAGGGAGATCTTTATTCTATCATGGCGAGCACTAGCAAAACATTTAGAGGATGTGTGCATCTGTGTCATCGTTATTTGACACCTGATGACACACACAATCTCTGTGTTTTGTTTGGGCGAATAGCACGCACTCAATGTCTTTGAGGGGGCTATCTGCATGCATTCTGAGCGTTTTCCAATGAAAAAGCTTCACTCTCGTTTGTCTCTCTTTTCGAGGAAATAGGGGCAGCCTTCTGTTTCCTGCGGTTCAGGACCTGCCGCTGCCAAGGCACGGAGGATAATGAGCTTGTGGGGATCACTGGTGGATCTGGTTGAGGAGTTTAGAGAGGGACTTTCCCTTTCACGCTCATCGGCTATGGATGAGAGAGAGCTGCCGGAGGCTGATGTTATTTCTCTAACTTCATCTGATCCGGGGACCAGTGCTCTGCTGGGTTCAGCCCAGGAGATGTCTAAAACACACTAGATATGCTTATTCTGTGATTTTTTTTTTGTGATCCTGTTTATTTTGTCCATCAAAAGTATGCTGTCACTTTCCTTGAGCGTCAGCGCCATCACAGATGATCTGAAAAACAAAGAAGCTGGAGTTTAACGATCTAAATGAAAGCATCTTTCAGCCAGTCTGTGCTCTGTCATGAGATCTCGACTGTACGGTTTGTGATTGTGATCGCTGAAGAAATGGACTTACTCAACCTCTGTTGTTTTAACAGAGAAATAGTTTAATTTAATTTGGAATTAGAAGAATTACTTGGAATTTCAATGTTATAATATTTTTCATTTGTTTTAGCGGTTTACATAATGTCTTTGGTATTAAATTATAAAAAAGCCTATAATAAATCAATACACTTGATGAGGTAAAATCACACCATGTTCTATTGATTTGTGTTTACTGGAGAAAGTGCAATGTCTAAAATGCAAAATGACAACAATCATTACAATTTTAATTTTGAGATCTTTTTTTTTTCTCACAGTCACTGAACGATTGTGGCTTGTTAATGTTGAATTCTTCCACGCACAAGTCTTGAGTGTCATACAGTCTGTCATTAATCACAACTGAGAGCCAACAGTGTCACAGTGATCATGTGTTCATACAGTCTGACAAGCAATAATCACAAAGGACAATTAAAATCGCACAGTGTGTGCCCAGTTTTAATCTTCAGCTGTTGTCTTTTCTAAGTGGTAGTGTGTGTTATTTTGCTCTGTTCCTCATATTTTATTGTTTCCTTCTCATGCCTTACTTTGGCTCGTTTCATTAAATCTAATCCTGCTTGCGTTTGGAACCTGCCTCTCCTCTTCTGTGCCTCAGCTAATAGTTACAGAGGGGCAGATTTAATTTTTAAGGCTGAAAGTGGAAAACCATGTAACCATATAAATGCAACATTTGTTAGAACTCAAGTTATATCCAGCAGCACATGCTTCGGTCTGCAGAAACACTGCTTCAGAAACACTTTTGATGGTCAAATATAGAGCATTTCTATTATTAGAACATCTGAGTGTGACCAAGTTTCTCTAACTATATTTAAACATTAAAAGAGTCTCTCAACCTGTCTCAGAGTGTTTTAATGATTTTAGCAGGCTTAAAGCTCAATAAAACATTCATAGCCATCAAAAAACATCATAGTAAATATAAGAAACAACCTATAGAAATTAGGGTTGCATTTTATTTTACAATATCTGTACTTACAGTGTACCTACCTAAGAAAGTTCTGGTAATAAGGTAACTACACAGGGCCGAGTTAGATTAAATGGTAGGTTCAGGATTATAGTATAGGTATTGTAAATACTATAAGTACACATTGTAAATACTATAAGTACACTTTTAACATTATTTTAAACTTTTTTTATTGGGTTAAATTCCTTATATGCTTGCCTATTTAACATTCACTTATTTTGTATGCTTGTGTGAATATCATTAAATAACACTGTGAATAATGAACCTTTTTAAATTTAACATTTAAAAAATACATAAATAATAAAACTTATAAAAAAACAAGTGTTTGATGGTGTTAAAATATACAACCAAATGTAAAACCTGTAATGCTCTGTGTCGATGAACAACAAAGACGACGGCTTACAATCTTTAATAAATCCACACAAGTTACTCCAGAACAGGAAGGCTGGTAATACACACAATGTTAAATTTAAAGACTCAACAAATTCAAAAGGGCGTGGTCACTTGAGTGACAGATGGGTTGCAGCTCCTGACACTGCCGTCGCACTAAGAGGCCCATTTCTGATTGTCCGGGAGAGTCACGCCGTGACGCACTGCCAAAATGGCAACGGTCCGCTCTGCACACTTTGAGCTTCAAAAACACTCTTCAGGAGTCTACGAGTGATGTCAAGGACACTACTTCCATGTTTTTATACAGTCTATGTTCATTATAAATACACAATCGATGCACATTATGTGTTAATAATTACTATAAATCGCTGCAAATATAGTGAAACTGCTATCTACCCTATATAAAAAGGGAGAGTTCATCCTTAATTACTCACCCTCATGTCCTTTCAAACCCATAAGACCTTTGTTCATCTTTGGCACACAAATTAATATATTTTTGATGGAATCCGAGAGCTCTCTGATTCTCTATAGACTGCTATGTAATAAACACAATCAACTCACAGAAACATAGCAAGGAAATTGTTAGATTAGTCCACGTGAAATCGGGTTCAACCATAATTTTACGAAGCTACGAGAATACCTTTTGAGCACAAAGAAAACAAAAATAACCCATTTTTGGGTTTTTGGGATTTTGTCAACAATTCTTATCATCTTCATCCCTGGAATGCTTTCTAGACAGATTTAAATCCAATCACTCAGATCGCTTCAGGAGGTGGTCTGGGTCAAATTCAGAGGAAACTGGAAAAAGTGTAAATGCATCTGGTTATTGAAACCACAATTGGAAATTTTATTCCTTCCAAAATGTTAAATAATAAACATGTGAGAGCATGTTATAGCCTATATGACATGTAATCAGATGTAATGTCAGATATGACAGGGCTAATGCAACACGCATCTCTACGGATGAGTATCTGATCATCTGTTCAGTATGGAAGCAGACTAGACTCAAGTACTATTTACTACTACTACTTCAGAGATGACATAACTGAATCCAATGATGAACTGCCTTTAACTATTATTTATGCATTATTGACACTGTTTTCCTAATGAATGTTGTTCAGTTGCTTTGACGCAATGTATTTTGTTTAAAGCGCTATATAAATAAAGGTGACTTTGACTTTGACTTTGACTTTGACTACTAATTCACGCAAAAGACGCAATGCACACATGAATATGCCAATTCACATGCACGGATATACATATATATATATATATATATATATATATATATATACATATATGCTTATTCTTATTATGAGAATATAATAACAATATACATTTATAAGATACGTTTCAAAAATCCAAAACCCAATTCACAGAAGTACAACTGTGTACAAAAATGTAGAATATTTACATAAAATTCAGGAGTTCTTCATGGACTTTGGATGTGTGAACAGCCTTGGATTTGTGTGATTTTGAGACTTTCCTGGCAACAAACTCCTCCTACGTGAGACACTCGTACTCTTTAGCCAATCAGCCTGTCGATCGACTAATTATAATTATGATTACTGTGATTAACAATTATCAATGTAAAAGTTTAGTCTTGTGTTGTGTTGTGTTGTGTTGTGATGTAAAAATCTTTGAGATTACAATGCACCAGATGATGTTGGGAAGCAGAGATTTTATTTGCTTGGTAACAGTTGAGGAGTTTATGCTGGTCAGACAATGACAGACTATAATCATGATCATAAAAAGGAATGCAGCAAAGATTGTTCAGTAAACATTATTCAGTGATTTTATCACTTTATATAAGTCAAGTCACCTCTATTTATATAGCGCTTTAAACAAAAAGGATTACATCAAAGCAACTGAACAACATTAATTAGAAAAACAGTGTGTCAATAATGCAAAATGAGAGTTAAAGGCAGTTCATCATTGAATTCAGTGATGTCATCATCTCATATATAATGTATAATATATATATATATACAGAGGTGGAAAGTAACGAATTACATTTACTCGCGTTACTGTAATTGAGTAGCTTTTTTGTGTACTAATACTTTTTAAAGTAATTTTTTAAATCTGTAATTTTACTTTTACTTAAGTATATTTTGTTTAAAGTATTGTACTTCGCTACATTTTAAAACACATTAATTACTGAGTAAAAAACAAATAACTAAAAAAATAAACCGCTCCATGGAAACTACGTCAGTAAATAATGGGCAGGAGGGCAAACTGGCGCTAAAATCACAAGAAAGATGCAGACGGACAAAACAGGCGTTAGTGGTGCAGACACCACTGAAAACGAAACCCCGTCATATTCTGAAGTTGAACTCGAAGGAAATGAAGTGAACCCCTGGCCATATGTATGCTCTATTATGCAGTGTAAGCTGTACTTGTCTAGGACAAACTAGCAGCTTATAAAATCTCGACAAGACATCAACCCTTCGCAAGAATGTAGAGGTAAGCTAAATAATTGCATCGTTGCATTGGTGGTTAAAATTAAGCTTTGACATTTTAGCAAGAGGTTTTGCACAAATTAGCCACAAAGACAGTGGTGAGGAGTGTGCTATATATATCGTCTGCAATATTATAATATTTTTTGTTTTAATGATGTGCGCGCACATTTATAGTGCGTTCTTTTACTGTGTGATTCAGTCTCCTAAAATGCATTTAGAATGATCACAAAATTGAAGATATAGGGGCAGAAAATTCACATATTTATATAATTTCATATATTAAATCAAAATCACACAAAGAATGCCATCTTTTCCTCCAAAAATCATCATGAATATATACATACATATATATATATAACAGTTCAGTAAACAAGTTAATTAAGAGACTTGCGTTTTAGACACCATATTGCCTTTTTTAGCTCTATTTCTACAACAGAAAATAATTCCAAACACAGCCACCAAAGCACAGTTTTGCGTCTCTGAGCAACGTGACAGTGTTTCGTTCCTGAATGAATCACCCGTTTAAATGATTCGGTTCAATCGCAATGACTCACTTATTAACAGTGACTTGCTGACACATACTCGCCATTTTAATTTCACATTTAAAGTATCTTTTGATTTTTTTAAAAATAATTAATTTCTTATCATTTCAAATGAGTATTCAACATTTTATGTCTTGTATATCAAAACATTATTCATGCATTTGTAACTGCAGGTTAAATGCATTCTTGTCCGGCACTAAACAGTGTAATACATCTAAATGCCACTTCCAATGAATCTTCTGCATTTCCTCTGCATTAAAAGATGAGTTTGTTGATACTGATTTGCCTGGTAACAGCCCAAATGTTTTATTATTCTAAATAACTGATTCCTTTAATTAAAAATAACTAGTTTGAGATTAATAGACCTATCCCAGGGGTGTCAAACTCAGTTCCTGGAGGGCCATAGCCCTGCAGAGTTTAGTTCTAACCCTGCTCCAGCACACATATCATGTAGTTTTCAAATAAACCTAATGCTGAGTTCCAATTAGCCTACTTATACTACGACCTAAAAGTATGTACTTTTTTTGTGAGGAAAAAGTACATACTTTTGAGTGTGTAGCAAAAGAGTATGCACGTTCTGGGACATACTTCGATGACGTCATGCAACATGAACGACGTGGTGGCCTAGTTACGCACACCACAACTGTTAACGTTTCATTCATTCTTGTATGTCCAATAAAATTTAATTTACTATTCCCATCTTTTTTTCTCATTGTTTTTGTTTCACAATACATTTTACAATTGTGTTCTTCTACCAAGTTGAGGGGTGAAGAAGCAGGGCGGCATCGTCGTAGAACCAAACGCAGGTCGTTTGTGAGGCGGCTGGTTCTGACGTTCATGTGCAATGTGTGTATCAAAGCCATCGCAAAGCTCCTCCCTCCCGCACGCAATGGGTTGTGGGCAATATTAGCCATTAGAGTGTGCATTGATCTGCACTTCGAAATAGTAGACCATCCGGGTATCTTTGGAATACTCTTTTCAACATACTACGATTTGTGACGTACTAATTCTAGTTTCGTATACTATTTAGGACGGATAGTATGCGAATTGGGACTCAGCGTAAATGATTAGATTAGCTTGATCGGGTGTGTTTAATTAGGGTTAAATCTAAACTGTGCAGGACTGTGGCCCTCCAGGAACTGAGTTTGACACCCTTGGCCTGTCCCATTTTTGACTCCCTCCCACTGTTAAAATGTAACTAAGTAATTTTTACTCTGAGTAAATTTTAAATGAGCTACTTTTTACTTTTACTTGAGTAGATTTTTAGACTGGTACTTTTACTTGTACTTTAGTAAAATTTCATTAATGTAATGGTACTTTTACTTGAGTAGAATATTTTTGTACTCTTTCCACCTCTGTATATATATATATATATATATATATATATATATATATATATACAATCATATAATGCTTCCTGCACTTTCTGTATCTGTGTCTCTTGTAAAAGTATAAGAGTTAACAAGGCGAGGTGTTAAAAGGTACATAACATACACAGTTTCACCTAATCTCATTTTAATCTTGAGTACCTATAGAGTAGTTCTGCATTGTTCATATCTCCAAAAAATTATTTAGTTTTATCATAATTATTAAAGAAAAATAGAGCTTTCCGATTATCTCCGGAAAAAGCCGGGCTCCTGAAGGCGTGCCATCACTGAAATGACGAGAACACACAAACGCACTTGCTACACTCCGTTGCTGCCCCGGAAAAGTAAACTGCATCCACTGTTTGTGTAACGCTGGGTTCTTTGGGAAGCTGAACATGGTAAACTTTACCTCACATCCAAAAATGCATTTATTGAGAGACATTTCCAAACAAATCTTATGCAGTGCTGCCAACAATTTCCAGATGAAACACATTGATGTGCGTGGCCTCACTCTCTTCTGATCGGTGTGTGTGCGGGCAAGATTTTCAGCGCATAAATTTTGGAGACTTTATTTTAAACTTTGGCCATATTTAGCATGAGAATTCATCTCTTTAACACTGTGAACAACTCTGAATATATGAAACACCATCGTAGCCCCCCCTTTAACTGCTTTCAATATCACAAGAAAATCTGGCATGCCCTGACAGAGGGAGAAATAGTGAAGACTGGATCTAAAACATTTGATTCATTAACTTTTCACAATGTCAAGTCAAGTCACCTTTATTTATACAGCACTTTAAACAAAATGCATTGCGTCAAAGCAACTGAACAACATTCATTAGCAAAACAGTGTCAATAATGCAAAATGACAGTTAAAGGCAGTTCATCATTGAATTCAGTGATGTCATCTCTGTTCAGTTAAATAGTGTCTGTGCATTTATTTGCAATCAAGTCAACGATATCGCTGTAGATGAAGTGACCCCAACTAAGCAAGCCAGAGGCGACCGCAGCAAGGTACCGAAACTCCATCGGTGACAGAATGGAGAAAAAAAACCTTGGGAGAAACCAGGCTCAGTTGGGGGGGCCAGTTCTCCTCTGACCAGACAACCCCAGTAGTTCAATTCCAGGCTGCAGCAAAGTCAGATTGTACAATGTATTACATGTATTTATTATTCGGCCATCACATTTACTTTTAAAGAATGCTAAAGACTCTAAATGGGACACTATACTAGCAGTGTAAATTCAGTGTAAATGATGTTTAATACCCTTTGACTGAAGAACTTCTAGCCCATTTAACAATGCATAACAAAGCTTTATGCCTTAAAATGAAAAAAGTCATTGGGTACCTCTCTAAAAGAAGTGTAGATTTAAAAAAATCTGTTGAAACTGTCAAAATGGATGGGTTGGAGCATGACTGTTTTGAAAGAGTTACAGTTACAAATGAAATTTCTAGATTCACATCGCCTCATAAGCTGGGGATGAATGAGGAGCAGCAGGGTCATGGTTATCTATGTAATTTGTACATCATCAGCCTCACAATTCTGAAATAAATATTATTTTCAGCATAAACAAACTAAAATGAAATGTACATGGTTTACGTTGTGTGCATGTTATAACAAACATCATCAGCTGAATGTGTGCCATCGCAGGACTTTATACACAAGACAAGCTCTGCAAGAGACACAAGAGACTGCTTGAAAAAATGTATTTGCAAAATGTCCCATCAGTCAAAACCTTATTTTGTAAATCTAATATCTTAATGTGGTATGTCATCAACATGAATAATGATTATTTATTAAATAAACATAAGAATCGACCAATATTAAATCATAACACACTCTGGACTAAACAGTAGCTGCTGGCTAACACTTGTCACAGTAACGAGTGTCTCAATGATTTTACTTTCAAGTTTTAAGCATGCAAAGATAAAATAATACACATTTACAAGGCTAGTTATTTGAAATGAGACAATCAGCTGAACAAACCTCTCCCGTGACTTGAACCGTGGTCTCGCATTGATGACATAACATCCAAGTAGCCACGCCCACAGTTGGTTATGATTGGTCAATTGACAAGCTAAAATCTGACTGGCTTAAGAGTACAAGTCTACTTTGTATGCAGTTGTACATCTGTGAATTGGGTTTTGCATTTGTGAATCATATTTTTTTTTCTTATTTTGTGCAGGTGAATTATATATAAAAGTGTATATGTTTTTTTTTTTTTTTGTGCATGTGAATTAAGTTTCATGCATGTGAATTGGGATACATGTGTACACCGTGTCTTTTGTGTGAAGTATTATTGAGTCTAATCTGCTTCCATATTTCAGCAGACCGACACACAAATGGATGCAAATAAAACTGAATGAATGTCGCAGGTGCTGATGCCGCTCTCACTCTTGTTGTGGTCTCTGATCTTGAAATTAGCTGATGATGAACAAAATGCAGTGTTTAACTGTTGCTTTCCTTGAGGTGAACTGTATATAGCACGGGAATTGAAGATTGGACTTATATTTGTTTTGCAGAAACACGTTCATGTTGTCAAGTATAAATCTGAAAATCAGATAGATATCCTATCAGAGAAAACACATGAAGTGACCAGGTGTAAACAGAGCCCTATATGTATGACACTAAACTGACTATTATTTCCTACATGGCTGGCTCATTTCACGACCTCGCTGCTGATTGAATGTTTCACTTACACAACAGTCACTCACTTCTTGTTTCCGGTTTCACGTATCTGTTTCTGGCAGAAGACAGACCGGAGAGTAGTAAAGATGAACAAAGAAAGACTGAAAAGATGAGGATGTCATCTGTGTCACTGCTGCACCTGCAGACTGAAAAACATGAAACCGTTCTCAGACTGCAGAAACAGACAGAACGCCTTCAGCTCCTCACCAAGATCAGTTTGGTTTCTTCTCACAAAGAGACAGAATTTCCTGATTTAACAAAACAAGATTCAGTGGACAGCCATGACCTTGAAATGCCTGGACTTGAGCTAAAGGTGTTCATGGATGAAGGAGTTACTGTATTTTTCACAGGCGTGTCATTTAGAAATCTTGTGTTCACTCTGTGTGTATTTGAATATATGTTAATGAGGGTATTACAATGTAAACATGGTTTATAAGGACACTTTCTGTGGGTGTGTGTGTGTGTTATACTCACACACAGACGTCAACAAAACTGTCGGTTCTTCCAGCCCTGATTGGTTGCGTCCGCAATTGGCAGCCAGCGAATCTGACACAAGAAACTGGAGTAAGATCATCTGCATCAACATTGGATCACCAGTCAATCAGAACATGGTGCATTTAAACTTGTCAACATCAGCACACTTCTTTTTCTGGATAACCGATCAATGTGTCCTTGACTACCTCTGGACCAGGACACACTGATCGGATAGCATTGCCATCAGAAATGCGTTTACACTTGTCTTTTCAATGTGTATTTGGACAACATCCAGATACATGTTGCATGTTAAGGCCCAGTGTAAATGCAGCCAGAGGGTGAATAGTAATCTATAACCTGTTCTAATAGTGAGTACAGCTCTGGTGAAGGACACACTTTTTAAAGCAGGAGGCCACTATTGGGCTGTAACAGCTTCTCATTCACTGCAGTTAGGATCTTTACTAATGTTCGACTGATATGTAGGTATTTTAAAGGCTGATGCTGATATCTTGGAGAGCAGGGTGGGTGATGAAAGTAAAATACAAATAGAAATTGATATATAGTTTATTGATAGTTAAAGGTCCCATGACATGAAAATTTAACTTTATGAGGTTTTTTTTAACATTAATACTAGTTTCTCTAGCCTGTTTATGGTCCCCCAGTGGCTTGAAATTTCGATAGATTTAAACCAAGCCCTGGGTGTCCTGCTCTGTCTTTGAGAAAACAAGAGCTCAGACGGCCGATCTGGATGTCGTCATAAGGGGAAAGGTTACCTCCCCTTTCTATGCTTTGCCCGCCCAAACATTTACATTTAATTCAGTCGCAATGTCAGCACAGGTGTTACAGATTTTTACGATAGGGATTCGACAGCACCGCCCCATACAGTGAGTAACAGTGTTCATTAAAGGAGCTATGGTTTTTACTTAAAAAAAAATCTTAAAGATAGATTTTTCATTTGTACATGTATGAGCCAACCATGATGTAAAAAAAAGAATGACACCTCGACTGTCCACCACGGTTGCCTCTATCAGCCTGTAGGCTCAATTGTGTGTGGAGGAGTCGGGCCTGAATTGGAGCGAAAATTCACAAAATGTGATGTCATGCGCGTTCTCGTCTACTTGGGCTTACAACCGTATGGCACGCCAGCCATTATAGTAACAGCGGCAATAGTGTTTTCAAATGGACTCTGCGGATGGAAAGAAGCGACCAGCCTCCAGCACAATTCAGACACCCACGGACACTCCTCGTAAGTAAAAAAAAAAGAGCGTGCGCACTGATAATGAGCATGAGACTGGTTGCAGTTCTTCTAACGGCCACTGGTGTCAGTAACGGTTACAAATTTCAGAACCTACGCAATGCTCCTTTAATGCCTGATCAGTGATTTCTGATGTGTAGCTAATTATTCAAGTTCACACAGACTTTCTTTCTAAATCGTTGAATACTGTTTATGCATCAGTGAATCAAGCCAGTGACTAAACGATCAACTTCACATTGTTTCTCTTAGTAGCATAGCATGAAACAAATCTGTTATTTAAATTGCGATTTAACTACAGAGAGCGATCAAAGAATGCTCCTTTGTTCGGAGCTGTCAATCACACATCGCGAGTATATCTGCACACTTGCCCAAACTGCAGTTATAATGAATGACTGTTATGCTGCACAATGAAACTTTTACTGTTTTCATGTCAATATTGTGTTTGCTGTTAGTTGTTGTGAAAGCATTGTGTTAGAGAAAATGTGTTGCAATGACAAGATCAATGCATTCACGCGATACACAGAATCTGTCTACTCAATGCTCATCACTGCAGCTTTTCATTTGATGGGAAAAGATCTAATAATGCTATAATCAACACTTCCACGATTCGTTAATCTCAATTTTACTAACAGCTGTAATAGTAAAAAAAAAATATATATATATATATATATATATATATATATATATATATATACATAGTAAAAGTATTTGAGAAGGTTACAGATGTAATGCGCATTTCGAATGCAAAGATGTCAGCCAATCACAACAGTTGTTGTTCACTCTGAGTCTCGCAGCAGCCACACCCCTTCAAACAGAGCATTCAAGCCAGAGGGCTAAAATCAGGTTATAAAAATGCCTTTTATTTCTACATTTTAAATGTAAAAATCATAATAATAATAATAATAATAATAATTCATTACATTTATATAGCGCTTTTCTAGGCACTCAAAGTGCTTTACATAGACAGGGGGTATCTCCTCATCCACCACTAGTGTGCAGCATCCACCTGGATGGTGCGACGGCAGCCATATTGCGCCAAAACGCCCAGCACATACCAGCTTACTGGTGGAGAGGAGACAGAGTGATGAAGCCAATCAGCAGATATGGGGATTGTTAGGAGACCATGATGGTCGGAGGCCAATGGGCGAATTTAGCCAGGATGCCGAGGTCACACCTCTACTCTTTTCGAAAGGCTGGGATTTTTACTGGCCACAGAGAGTCAGGACCACAGTTTAACGTCTCATCCGAAGGACAGTGCTTGTTGACAGTATAGTGTCCCAATCACTACACTGGGGCGCTAGGACCCACACAGACCACAGGGTGAGCACCCCCTGCTGGCCTCACTAGCACCTCTTCCAGCACCTTTTATATAGTATATACTAACAATATAAGTACACCTCAGGAATAATTAAAAAAACATTTTAAAAAAAGAAAATAATCCATTCTTGGGACCTAGGGTTAGGGTTAGTAAGAATGTACTTATAATTTCCACACAGGAAAGATTTGGTGTCTATATATAGGTATCAGCTATCAGCCAAAATGAGTTGAAAAATATCAGCATTTTGGGTATCGGCAAAACTCCAATATTGTCCAAAACAACTTGATGATATATTTTTCAACCTTTAATTTTTATAGTGCAGATGCATTTGTTCAAAGGGGACATTAGATTAAAAATTACATTTTACATGGTATTTGCATGTAAATGTGCAGCAGTGTGTGGACACATCCACCATGCATTGATAAAAATCCAAATAACTCTATCTTGTCCTGAAATGAGAGCCACTGAGGATGCAGTCGATTAGTTGTCTTTTACACAAGAAACAGAAGAGAGGGGTGGGGTGAGCAGCAGCTCATTAGCATTTAAAGGGACATCATGAACTGAAATGGCTCGCTGTGCACAGAGCTGGTTTTGACAAGGCAAAAAGGGTGTTGTAACCAGAATGTTTTGTAGACATTTCCTGAAGAGCCTAAAGAATAATACCAACTTGTGTAAAATGGGCATCTGATGTCCCCTTTAGTAAATTAGCAGCATTCACGACCCACAGATGTATGATTGTTAACATTGCAGTGTCTTTGTGGGAATCATGCAGCTGTTTGATGCACAGACATGTCTGTTACCTGAGTTTGCAGCAAGGAGCTGTAGGGGTAAGCCGGCGGAGGCAGCTCAGCAGGGTACAGTGGGTAAGACGCCCACACCTCAGGACCGCTGGCGTACAGCGCAGGAACACTCATGTCATCTGAACAAACAACAGGGCGAGTGTCAAGTCAAGTCAAGTCACCTTTATTTACATAGCGCTTTAAACAAAATACATTGCGTCAAAGCAACTGAACAACATTCATTAGGAAAACAGTGTGTCAATAATGCAAATGACAGTTAAAGGCAGTTAATCATTGAATTCAGTGATGTCATCTCTGTTCAGTTAAATAGTGTCTGTGCATTTATTTGCAATCAAGTCAACGATATCGCTGTAGATGAAGAATGTAGATGAGTGTGAGTTAAGCTGTGCACCGCATTGTGACTTAAACTTCCCAATCCATGTAAATGTGTCTTAGCAGAACAGTCTCACCATTTTGTCCATGTGGACAACAGTGCAGGTGATTTGAGCCTCATAAACTACAGGCCCACTAGGTACAGCACAGTCAGATGAGAATACTTAAAAAGCTCGATCTGTCCTGTCGACAGAATGACACACTGACAATGAATACAGGATTCAGGAGGGCTGAACTGATTTCTAAGAGAGCATTTTTTATTCATCTGAGGTGTCTGACAGCCACAGATTATTTTATATGAGTAAATCCTAAACCAAAATCAAATAAAGAGAGATGAAGCTTGTGTGTTGCAGAGGATTACGGGTAAAAAATCTGGTTATAGCACATGAATATTAATTTGATCATGCTACCATTGCATGGTGTGTTCCTGAGTAAAATGTGTTGAAGCCAGTAGATGGATCTCAGAGCCGTATTCACAAAACATCTTAAGGCTAAATGTAGCTCATAACTCCCCGATTTAGGAAAAAAAATTAAAAATAAAGGGCCTGTCAGTCATAAATTTAGGTCTCCTAATTTTTTGCTCTAAGAGTATTTCACAAGGTGTTTTGACACTTAAACTAGCTCCTAAATCTGTGAAAGGTAAGGAAGCGTGAAGAGGAGTCCAAAGTCACTATAAGACCAAGCCACGATCTTTAAACAATATTTAAATAGCTGTTTCTGGCAATCTGTGCTCAGATCGTTTACTAGAGCAAGAGTAAGAGGCTAACAATTAGCTGAACATATACTTGTTTAATCAGTGACACTTATCCTGCATTTTAAAATCTTTATTTGAATGTGTTTATTAACATTTTCATTTTTAAACCTTTAATTGAATATGGCAAGATTATTTCTATGAATAAATCTCTGACAGAGACTATCAGCCAATCACTGTGTGAGTAGTTAATAAGCATGCTGACATCATCCTAACCCTTAGTCAGAACTGAAGACCTCTCCTTCTACTTCTCCTTAGTAAAAGTTTGTCTCAGCAGGATTATGAATTGGTTTTAAGAGAACATGTTTATTGCCATTTAGGAGAAGAATGTTTTGTGTATACAGGCCCAGATCTGCAGGATGTTTTGTGGTTACAGGCTCTCTCGGAGTTTGGATAAGTCTGCAGTCATACTGTCTCAGTTTTAGATAAAGAGATCTAGATATAGTTATACAAACGCTTGAGTGTGTTTTACTCACAGGTCTCTCGAGTGACACAGGGAGGGCCAGGACTCTGTCTGGACGGCGAAGGGTTTGGGATTCCTACTAGTTTGCTCTTGGACATCTTGGTGTTGGCTTTGGCAAACTCCAGCCGTAAAGTCTGGGGAATATCTGGGTCAAAGTGAACGCCCTGACAAAGAGGAACAAACATTTACAGCAAACGTGCTGGATCAACCTCATCCTCACATCACTTGACATGATGTGTGCTCTTTCATCTCATTCATAATGCAGTGGATGTCAGGTCTGTTATGATGGGTCAGAGGTATCAGGGAAAACATTGCTATAAGAAATGCTGAAGAACGTCATTCCAGACTCCAAAGATCGACTGCAGTTTGTCTTCCACCACAATAGATTCAGTATTACATATGCTTCATAACGCTCTGACCCACCCGGACAATAAAAACTACCATATGTGGATTTAATGCTGTCATAGCTGATCAAAAAGTGGCTCGATCTGGACTCTGGATGTCCTCGCCAGCAGACTCCCAGAAGTTTGGATTGGCAGTGAAACCTTTGACCCTCAATACTGCCAATAATGGAGTTTGAGATGGGCTTCTAATGCAGCCAGTGATCACACACACACACACTCATATCAGAAAGGACAACAGCTTCAGCTTTGAAAATTAAGTATTCTGCATTTTCAAATGACAAAGAAAGTCTGCTTGTGAAGATTTGTGTTTTGTGGAGTTAAACTCGGACGACTGGAGGCTGTTCTTGCACATTAAACACTTCTGCAGATCTTCCCCCAATTGAAAATTTACATCTAATTAAATTTTACATTAGAAACAAAGAGATGAACTATATTAAAAATAAGGGCTGCTTCGATCACGATCGGCCGATCGTTATGCGCATCTCGTCAGTAAAGCCGGTTCTCTAATCAGCGGTATATTCCATCAGGTGCGTGATTTCACATAGAGCAGCTGTTACTACACGGAGCCATTGTTAACTGAGAAGATGCGCAAATCCACGTTCATTTTCAGCGTTTGTTTGCGAATCTTCTCAGTTAACAACGGCTCTGTGTAGTAACAGCTGCTCTTTGTGAAATCACGCACCTGAGGGAATTTACCTCTGATTAGAGAACTGGCTTTACTGACGAGATGCGCATAACGATCGGCCGATCGTGATCGGAGCAGCCCTATTAAAAATACTTTCTGTATTTCTGTACACTAGCTTTCTGTGTGACATAAGAAATAGCTCATCTACGAGTCAAAATAGACATCAAGTTTAGATGAAATTCACACATCAACTGCAATCAAAAACTAACCAGCTTTGTACAGTTCACTTTAAAAGAGTAACCTATACAAATACATGGGAAACAACCAAATACAAAACAAAGCCATTTTAATTAATACTGTCTTCATTATGTGTGCATCTAAATCTTCTCAAGGTTAAGTCTCTCCTCTTCACACTGAGATTACAACCAAATCCTGATCAATGAAAACCAGAGAGACAGAGAAAGAGAGTAAGATGAAGCTCTTTAATCTGTCGATTGTCTCCATTCCAAGGTAAAAGTGGCATCTGATCATATTCCCACAATTACCGCTGCTATAAAGAGCGTGTGTGTGTGTGTTTGTGACATATCAGGACATATATTGGTATAATGACAAGGGTATAACATAGGTATTACAAGGAGAAGGTGACTTCTCAAGACATTATCCCATATCCCCACTTTTCATATAAATCACACATAAATGTGTGTATTGAAAATATGAAACAGCACAGAGTTTCCTGTGAGGTCTAGGGTTAGGTGTAGAGACATAGAATGTACAGTTCAGAATAAAAACCATTACGAAGTCCCCATAAACCACATATACCAACAAGTATGTGTGTGTGTGTGTGTGTGTGTGTGTGTGTGTGTGTGTGTGTGTGTGTGTGTGTGTGTGTGTGTGATTGAAAGTGTCTTCTGTCAGAATCACCACACGAGGAGCCTTTGGTCTTTTTTTAGTGGTTGTATGTCAAGATGAAGCGTTAAACTTACGTTCAGGGCGTTCTTAGCAGCCTCTGCTTCTGAGCGACTGTCAAAACTGACAAACCCCACCGGCTGCAGAAACACAATGAAATCAAGGTAAGAAGAAGAAGAAGCTCTTCAAACTGCTCAGAATAACAGTCTGAGACAGATTCATGACTAACTACAGAGATATGGAGGCGAGTGAGGGAAAGTAAGCATGAAATGACATTCAAAGAACATTTTACTTGCTTTTCCTGTTTGACTAGCATTGACTGCTGTCACTGATAACACTTTCTTTTACTATATCAGTGAAGATACTGCATAGATTTCCTCTGATTTTCTATCAGCTAACTCAACACCTGACCCTAAAACTCATCCATCACACAAACATGTGCACAACACTAGATTCACATCTAGCGCAGCATCTTTTACCAGATTGCTTACTAAAATAGTGGATTGCCAACATCTATTGGGATATCACGCATCTTACAGCTTTATGTTTACATATTCATATAATTGTATATATATATATATATATATACATTTTTTTTATAACATTTTGCGAGTAACAGCAGTTAAAATCCAATCCATATAGTATTCTAACAACTGGCAAGTAACAAGGTAATAAATTTTCTTGGGGTTATTTTTAAGGAGTTATATGATTATCATTAATGATGTCATGATTTTCAGGAGTGGGTTAATATTTCAAATTTAACAATCACTACTATCCATGATGGAAGAAAATCCAGAAATTCTGAAACATGCCTTTATTTTGTAGTGTGGTAATATATTAAATGATCAGGCTAATATATTTCTGTCTTGCATAATAATAATAATAATAATAATTATTATTATTATTATTATTTTTAAAATTATAATGCCATTAGTTAATTTTTCCTTTGTAATGTTTGCTTTTCCCCCATTTGTTCTGTCCCCATTCAGCGACTGCTTCTGTCTAAACTGTAAGAAATACAGAGAACACAGCAACAATTCAGAAATAAGATGATAGTCCCCTCCTTTGAGAACAGAATTCCACAAGACCAGGGTCCTAGGAAATCTTCAGCAATATGGTCCTGACTTTGTTACTCAGGGTCTTCATCCCCTCAGTATTTTTGAAAGGGGAGATTTTAAAGAATTATTCAAACCAATGTCTAGATGATAGTGATGTTTAGAAAGACACTGGTCAAAATGTTGGATGAGCAATGCTTCCATGAAGGCAGATGTTTGTGAAGTTCTCTCTGAGCAGGAATAACAGACACAGATACATGGTCTGTTAAAACTAAGAGTTTGACTGGACAGATTCAGAGATCTCCTCAAGGCCTGAGGATCAAGGGAAGACACAGATATGCTGGAAAGTGTTCACGTGGAACTCAGCCTTCAAAGCTAAGCAGCGTTAACCACTTTAGACAATGGTTCAGATTCTGCTGAAGATGATGAAGAAACTGATGCAGAGGCAGATCTTGAGTTCACTGATGTTGCAGCATTTCTAAATGAGTCTGGAAAAGATGACTAGCACTCATACACACACTCAACCAAGCAGTGCACATGTCAAAGCCTTTGGAATGAGCAGAATATTAGCACACAAGCTTCTGACACCATTAAAGACACTTTTTTTGTTTTACTTCGTTGTTGTATGTCTAAACAGTCTTCATTCAGTGATTACTGTTGTCCCTCTAGTAGTTGTTAAGTGTCAGTGTTACGGCTGGTGTCATTTTGTGGTGTTTTCTTTTCTCTTCTCTCTTTTGGTTCATCTTTATTTTCCCTTTCTTAGTGCTACGCCATTGGTCCTGCCTCCTGCCAATCATCGTTGGAGGTGATGACGTCATCTGATTCGTTCCACCTGGCAGAGATCGGGATCTATAAAAGGAAGATGCTGACAATGCAAGAGAGGCTTTGCTTGTTGCCTGTTGCTAGTATTTTTGTTATTGTGATTTTTTTAGCCGACGCTAACTTTGTGTATTGTGGTTAAGCTGTTGTTTGTGAATATCTGCGTGTGTTCGGCATTACCATAAACCTCAGTTTGACCTCCATTCATTTAAATATCTTTTGGTTGGTGATTCGTATGTATACAAAGGGAAAGGAAGGAGAGGAAAGGTAAGCATATCACGTGATATACATTTCTCATCCTGCAGTGAACTTTTGTTTTATACACTAGGTAAGGGGTGTGCGTCACCTGCTGTATTTTTAGTTTGAGCTAGTGAGAGTAGTTTATATTAGGGTATCTTTGGATACTGAAGATTTTTTTTTTTCTGTAACTAGTGTAGAATTGATAATTGAGTTAGAGGGTTATGTTTTGATTATTTCATCTGTTTGATTGCCGCCCAATTCACTCCTTATTTTTCCCTAGTTGTCTGTTTTTAATGTAAACATTACTGCAGGCTGTTTTTTTCTTTTTTTTTTGTATATAAGCTTTCCTATAATAACCTTGTAAATAAAACACTTGTTGTTTGCCTTTAGCACATTTGTTTTCACTGCTTGCCCTGGTATTGGACCGAAGCCAATCCCCAACACTAAATGTTATTCCCCATACCGCTTACTAACTACAGGGGACGTAACAGTCAGAAAACACATTTACTTTCCAAAACACAACCATCTCTCATCAGTATGAATATAAATGGAGTTGCTTTTATTAGTCTGAAGGACACAGCATCTCAATCCTTGACCGACGGAGTCAAACAGTTCCTTTTTCACTTGGACCACAATATTTTATAAATTTTCAAATATTTTACTGAAAACATTCCAGTGCTTATTCTTTTTTTGTAATAAACATTATTGTGGGGGAAAATGTACTTTCAATGTAGAAGAGAAGACTGTAGCTTAACTACTTTCATTTATTTTTCATTAAAATAATATATTTATTATTATTTAATTATTTATGCCTTTAGCAGACTGGTAATTGAACTCATAACCTTGCTCTGCTAATGCAATGTTCTACCACTTGAGCAACAGGAACAAAAAGTTTTATATACATATATGTATATATATATGCACTGTTTCAGAGAAGCTTCTAACAGACATAAGTTTTCATTTTAAGATAATATTTTCTAACCCTAAAATGTCCTCATTATCACACGGAAAGTGTGTCTCCACAGCCTTCATGCTTTTGAAAGAGATAAGAAGCATTTCTAAAAATACACACACATCAAGAATTGAAAGCTTCACATAGACAGACAGAAAGAATGAACCTAGCTAAACTCAATCTAAAACTGTTTTAAACCGGTTTTAGTCTTAAACAGGACTAGTGCAGGTTTAGTAAAAGTCCTTGAGACCTAACGTGAAATATTTCTATTTTTATAAGTTAATTCATTGCATCACAGGAGCATTAATCTGGTGATTGCAAACCTGATTAGAAATTATGAGTGAATTTACAGGACCTAACACATCTTTAACTGCGTCTCGCTAGAATGTCAACTCGCAATACATCCATCCTGTGACCTGAGAGCAACCAACCAAAGAACACTTGCAACAGCATCCACAACACCCTTTGCAACCATCTGTTGTGTCTCTGCATGACTGCAGAGCTTCAAATCTCAAGCTTTACAAACTTTCTCAAGTTAATCTGGACAAACCTCTTTTATATAGTTCACACTGCTGGGATTGTGTTTCTAAAGCCGCGTTTCCACTGCAGGAACTTTACCCAGGAACTAGGCACTTAAGGCTGGTACTCAGTGTGTTTCCACCGCAGGAACCAGGAACTAAATAAAAGCTCCAGGTAAAAAAAA